>NC_079898.1:9064715-9364715 GCF_024868665.1 Triplophysa rosa
TAATAAAAGAATAAAATAAAGTCAAGAAATTGTTTTATTGTGTGAAAATTACTGCAAATAGTTGTTTCAAAATGTCATCCACTCCTGTAGATCTGTTGGGATCCAAATACCCAGTATGTAAAGACTCAATAGAAAAAATATCCAGAAAGTGGGCCGCAAGGACCAAAAACTTAAGAACAATATGGCCAGAAAGTGGTACCTTTGATGTGACAGTGTGTGAGGAAATGGAGGGATTAATAAAGAATTATAAACCAAAGGATGAAAACAAGAAACGTAGTGAAAAAAGAAGGGTAGAACAGGAAGTATTGCACCTGTTCAAAAATGAAGGAATTAATTTCCTAAAAAATATGAAAATAATTAGAGAAATGATAAAAAAGGATGGTGAAAATGAGGAAAAACTTGAGAAAATGACTCAGCCACCTCCCTATGAACCCTTCAAAAGCCAAATGATAAAACAAATGCCATTAGTAACCATGTCAGGAGATGTCACAATAGAAGGGCAGGTAGAGATAACACCCTACCCAGAGGAAGGAATTAAGGAACCAATCCCCCAGAGAGTAGAAAAGAGTAGGGACAACAAAGCCAAACAGAAAGCCTCAGGCTGTGCATCAAATCAAAATGATGATGAACAAGATGAAGATGTGATCAGACCTTATGCAGACACATGGGAAGCATTGTCAAAATTAATGAAAGAAAGAAATGAGGCATATAAAGAGGCAACAGACTTTTTGAGAAAAATACAAACAGACTCTGCTCGTGGTTTAGGAATGACTTCAAAAGCCAACTCTGAAGCAAGCGAGGAAGAAGAAGAGGAAGAAGCCCAATCTGAGGCTGGCAGTGAAAGCAGTTATCAGGCAAGACATTCTCCAACCAACCAAGGAACCTCATCAGGGAAGACCTCAAGAAATCCTAAGGAAGGAGAATATAAATTCGTGGCAGGCAAAATCTATCTCCAAGACTCAGAGATTAAACCAAACCCACTAGACCAATTAGTTTGGACATGAAAGGAAGGAGGGAGACTGAGAAAGACTGCAAGCATGAGTCACCTTCCTGGAGAGAAACAAAGCGACGCTGCGGGTCAGTGCCCTATCCTGATAAAAGGGAGACAGGCACAATATGTGCCATGGGGCTCCCAAGACTTGGATGGACTAGTTGCACGCCTGCCGGATCTACATGAAGGTGCGGGCAAATGGATCAAGATGGTGGAGGATGAGACAACTGGAAAACTGCTTGAACTGGGAGATATAAAAGCACTCCTAGCCAAATGTGTGGGAAGTTCTAAGATGAATGAACTTTTAAGAGCAGCAGGCCTCCAAGATGCAATAAACTCACCATTCATGGACGGAAATCCATTTAATGGAGATAGAGCACGGATGTGGCAGGAGCTAAGGAATGAATACCCCAACCGCATTGACCCTCGAACACTCAAAGGGGAACATCTGGGAGAGGAAGAGAATCCTGCTACCTATGTGCGATCACAGCTAAGAAAATGGAAGGAAGAACTGGAAAGAGATCCTGAGGAAGACATGGTGATGGCAGCGTTGTTCAGAAATGCCATTGTCGACTCTATGCCACCTGTGGTAAAGGCCCGACTGGAAGACGTAGTGGGTCTGAACTCTAAGTCACATAAAGAATTCTGCGATCATGTGACCCATGCTGTAGAACAATACAGAAAGTATGAACAGAAACTGAAAAATCAAGAGAAGGAACTTCAAAGAAAATTGGTACAACTGCAGCTTGAAGAACTGGCCAGGAAGAAAAAGACGCAAGCCGTGGTCAAAGACAAAGAAGAAGAACATGCAGCAATGATGGCTCCAGTGAACGCTCCAACACCAATGATGCAACAACCAGGAACAGGAAACACTGTACAGCCAACACCTGGAAGTGGACCACAACAGCCAGCGCCTATTGTCATTTAAGTAAAGCCTGAACAGCAAAACAGATTTGGGCCAAGGCCTATGCAAGGAGGACAAGGACCTATGCAAGCACAACAAGGAAGACAAAACCAAGGAAGAAACCCATGCTGGGGATGTGGGCAACTGGGACATAACAAAAGGGACTGTCCAATTAACCCATGGAATATGGACCAGCGACAAGGTTCTCGATGGCAAGCAGGCCGCCAACAGCGAGGCCAATGGCAAGATCAAAGACAACAAGGACCTANGAACCTCCTTTCCTAAGTTTCACTATAACTGTAGGCTGGAAAACACTTGGTTTTCAGATGACTTGGGACATCTCACTTTGTTTGGCCTGATCAAGTAAAGTTAACTCCTTGACACCTCAACCTTCTTTGTCTGAGAGATTTTTTGGACTTCAAGATCGACATTTACCACATCATATTTTGGCGCCCGAACAGGGACTGGAAAGAGGCTGAAGACGTCTGACTACACCTGAGGGCACACCACCCGGCTGACTACACAGATCAAGCGTGCATTCTAGGTGAGCATATTTTTGCTTATAGTTTAAATTTAACATCTGTGTGGTCTGCTGGAGGTGAGTTCTGGGTGTTGTTGATGTCTATAAAAAGCTTCTCCAGTCAAAAAGGGAAATTGCAGGAGGGTATCAATTTTCAACGAAATAGATATGAATGAGGATGGATGTATGGATATGCAGTGAGATACTGCCTGTAGATTTAGTTTGTAGATTTAAAAAGTAGCAATTTTGTGTCTGTGAGAAATCATGCATGAAAAACTGAAGATTTAGGGAGACAGTAGGAAACTACAATGAATAATATACAAATATCTATTACTTATTCTCTGAAATAATGTTTTAGTTTAAAAATTAGTTTAAACACTGTTATAAGAATTTTTGAGAAAGCTGGCTTTCAATAAAATATCATATTATAAAGATAAATACAAAAGACTGATTTTATGTATTGAAAAATTGAGACCATAACAAAATAGAGGTGTCATTTGCCTGTGAGATATTCTTATTTTTTATTTTTAAATATGAGAGTAGCTTAGAGTTTATTTTGAAACTTTTTCTATATTGGTTTTAAATATAAATTGATTTTTGAGTTTTTTGTTTTTAAGACTTTTCTTTCTCAAAACTGATATTTTACATAAATAAACTATTCAGACCCATGCTTTGAAATCTCCTCTCCCCAATAGTAACCTTTACTTTATTGTTTCACTTTGGTTTATTTTTAGTTTGTTGATTTTTACAATTGAAGGTTGAGACATTTTTCTTTTATTTTAATATTTTAAATTAAATCATTGATTTTATCTTTGGAGTTTTAGAGATTTTATTTTATTATTTCAGTAAAATGAACTATTGGAGTTTTTGAATTTCTTTTATTTTTTTTAGAAATATTGACTTTTCAAGCTTGAAGTCAAGACTCTCATTTAATTGAATTATTGTTTTACTTATTGAGTTATTGGTTTTTGGCTTTTGGCCTTGAAGCTTTTTAAATATCTTATTGTTTCAATTTTTTTTGAAGCTACTGATTTTAACTTTGAAGTTTTGATCTTTGTTTCGTTCTGTCTCAGTTTATTGAGAAATTGATTGCAAGTTTGAAGATCTGAAATTTTTATTACTTTCTTTTTATTTCAGCTCATTCAATTATTTATTTTAAAAGTTTTGAGATTTATTTTCATTTATTGATGATGGAAGATTGATTATTTGAGATTGATAATTTTGAAACTATGTTCTCATTGTTGATTTGTGATTATGAAATGATATATGAATTTCAAGATTGAGACTATTTCCCCATTAGTGATTTTTGCCTTATTTTGTTTTGTTTCAGTTCACTGACTTACCATTTGCATGGCTGAAGAGGGGCCGGGTCTCAAATATGAACGATGTGAAGCCTTTCAGGCTAGAATACAGACCCTAGCAAGAGTGCTGGTTGAAACTAAGGGAATTAGTAATCATTTTTGGGAAGAACAAACATTCATTGACGAAGAGGGGAGAGAGCAGAATCTGACTAATGAAAGAAAAGATTGGTACTTGAGACAACTAACAGAAATCCGAAATTTAGATTCTGCCCAAAAGGAGTGGCCTTACATTCAGTGGAAAAGGATAGCACAAGAGTGTTGCACAGTTGAAGTGTTGAGATCTTTTCTGAACGAAGTCTGTGAATACCAATTTGATAGAGCTAACCAACCCTTAGGCATATCAGCAAAGACATTCCTTATTCAAAAAATCCCATTGGACCTATTGGCAGGCAGGTACTTTGGTATAGGACAGCTGGAGGGATATCCATTTGGACAGGGACGCACTGGGCGGCTCATTACCCATCCTGAGCTGAGAGTCTCTGCAGATACCCAATATGTAAATTGGTCAAACAGAGAATTGCGTACCAATAACTTGGGAGAAGTAATCCCTCAACAGTTTGTGGCGGTGACTTTGAGAAAATTGGTAATGGAATTTGCCCCAGAAAACTCCAGATCTTGGTTTGAATTCCAGTAAAGCAAATGATTAAATAAAGAAACAAAGTTGATTTGAAAATCAAATAATGATTTAATAAAAATGAAATAAAGATTAAAGAGTACATTCCTCAATATTTTTAAGGGCTTATTTTGGTTTATGGAGTGTCCGACAACAAGTTTATGTACATACATGATGTAAAAATACTATTATTTCGTAATAATAAGCTGTTTTTATTACCTTACTTCTTGACTGACTCTCAAATGATTCGTTCCGCGATTCATCTGTGTAATCTCCGCCTTTCCGCCAGCGTAGTCTGATCTGATTGGTCAGATAGTGAAGTCTGCTGTGATTGGTCAGATGGTCTAGTCTGCTGTGATTGGTCAAATGGTCTAGTCTGCTGTGATTGGTCAAACGCGTTCAGCATGTGTCGCAAATGGACCGCCTATCATTACTGCTGTATTACGGTTTGCAGGTGGTTGGATATGAACAGTGTATAGAGAGAGATGGCATCGATTTTACCTTACCAGTTCGAGCCCGAGTCTGACGAATCATTCTTTAATCCTTATACAGATGCCAGTAAGAAAAAGGACTGTTTTAGACACTTCTCTTGTAACAGTTAGTTATCACGGCATACAGTGTACGGTGTTCGTATCTTCAGATGTTATTATAACTATAGTACACCACGCAGTTCTTGAAATAAAGACTTTGCGAGTTAATATGGTTGAACACTTACATTAGCGCAACGAGTTTATAGCTAACGTTAGATAAACAAACAGTAACAACCCCAAAAATAACGGTAACGTTAGCTAAACACAGACATGAGATAACGTCACACAAATTTAATTTTAAGTAAAGACAAAAATAAAGAGTCACACTTACAGGTTGTGATTCGGTGGAGCTTACAGGTCCAAATAAAGTTGGTATTGCAACATCTTTTAAGGAAAGACGTTTAATGTATCCTGCAGTAAAGGCGCCAAGATTGATGAAGCAATCTTCGGTAAAATGACGCGCGCAAAGTAAAACGTTCGGTTTATACTCCTTTGGTGTCGTTTGAAAAATAAATAGTAACCATTTTTTCCTCAGAAGTTCTTCCTTTGGTAGTGAAAATAAGACTGACTTAGTTTCACTACATAGAACACAGCTTCTCTTAGACATGATGCACACGTCACGAACGAGCTAGTACAGTGTTTGGGGAGGAGAGAGTTAAGTTTTCGCAGTCAATAGGCGGGGATTTTTCTAGTGACGTAGGTACATTGTGGTTAAAGATTCGGACAGGTCATGGCTTGTTCGCGTGATTCAGAGTCGATTACCTTTTTTATAAGCTAATAACTTTGTTATTCGTTCACCTTCGGATTTACAACTTGGCAGATTGCTTACATTCAAACACGGCAAAATTAAACACTTCATGAAATGTATTTTTTATGATCTCGAGGAATGTACTCTTTAAAATGATTTGTTAAAGAAATAAAGTTGATTTGAATACAAATAATGATTTAACAAAAGAATGAAACAAAGATTAAAATGATTTGTTAAAGAAATAAAGTTGATTTGAATACAAATAATGATTTAATAAAAGAATAAAATAAAGTCAAGAAATTGTTTTATTGTGTGAAAATTACTGCAAATAGTTGTTTCAAAATGTCATCCACTCCTGTAGATCTGTTGGGATCCAAATACCCAGTATGTAAAGACTCAATAGAAAAAATATCCAGAAAGTGGGCCGCAAGGACCAAAAACTTAAGAACAATATGGCCAGAAAGTGGTACCTTTGATGTGACAGTGTGTGAGGAAATGGAGGGATTAATAAAGAATTATAAACCAAAGGATGAAAACAAGAAACGTAGTGAAAAAAGAAGGGTAGAACAGGAAGTATTGCACCTGTTCAAAAATGAAGGAATTAATTTCCTAAAAAATATGAAAATAATTAGAGAAATGATAAAAAAGGATGGTGAAAATGAGGAAAAACTTGAGAAAATGACTCAGCCACCTCCCTATGAACCCTTCAAAAGCCAAATGATAAAACAAATGCCATTAGTAACCATGTCAGGAGATGTCACAATAGAAGGGCAGGTAGAGATAACACCCTACCCAGAGGAAGGAATTAAGGAACCAATCCCCCAGAGAGTAGAAAAGAGTAGGGACAACAAAGCCAAACAGAAAGCCTCAGGCTGTGCATCAAATCAAAATGATGATGAACAAGATGAAGATGTGATCAGACCTTATGCAGACACATGGGAAGCATTGTCAAAATTAATGAAAGAAAGAAATGAGGCATATAAAGAGGCAACAGACTTTTTGAGAAAAATACAAACAGACTCTGCTCGTGGTTTAGGAATGACTTCAAAAGCCAACTCTGAAGCAAGCGAGGAAGAAGAAGAGGAAGAAGCCCAATCTGAGGCTGGCAGTGAAAGCAGTTATCAGGCAAGACATTCTCCAACCAACCAAGGAACCTCATCAGGGAAGACCTCAAGAAATCCTAAGGAAGGAGAATATAAATTCGTGGCAGGCAAAATCTATCTCCAAGACTCAGAGATTAAACCAAACCCACTAGACCAATTAGTTTGGACATGAAAGGAAGGAGGGAGACTGAGAAAGACTGCAAGCATGAGTCACCTTCCTGGAGAGAAACAAAGCGACGCTGCGGGTCAGTGCCCTATCCTGATAAAAGGGAGACAGGCACAATATGTGCCATGGGGCTCCCAAGACTTGGATGGACTAGTTGCACGCCTGCCGGATCTACATGAAGGTGCGGGCAAATGGATCAAGATGGTGGAGGATGAGACAACTGGAAAACTGCTTGAACTGGGAGATATAAAAGCACTCCTAGCCAAATGTGTGGGAAGTTCTAAGATGAATGAACTTTTAAGAGCAGCAGGCCTCCAAAATGCAATAAACTCACCATTCATGGACGGAAATCCATTTAATGGAGATAGAGCACGGATGTGGCAGGAGCTAAGGAATGAATACCCCAACCGCATTGACCCTCGAACACTCAAAGGGGAACATCTGGGAGAGGAAGAGAATCCTGCTACCTATGTGCGATCACAGCTAAGAAAATGGAAGGAAGAACACCCCCCCATTGTGGGTGTTTTTGTTCTGTTTTCTGTTTTGTTTAAAATAAATATCTGTTAACCCCTTCACTGCCTGCCTGCGCTTGGGTTCCTCTGCTCAGACCGTGACAGATATAGCCTGTCAATCAAAAGAGGCCAGAAACATGCAATGCATTTGTGCTCTTTATATAGAAAATTTTAAGAAACATCACCAGTTTGATGTTTAATATTAATAGCAATTGTATGAATTAATACCGTTCAGAAATATTCATTTAATCTGCAGAATCGGTATCTGCAGATATCACTCAGAAAAATTTAGTGTAGGTGCATCTCTAATTTTAAATATTTATTGTAAATAAACATTAAAAAATATTACTTGGATGAGTTATCAGAGTATCGCAGACAATATAGAACTTAAGCCATTTGTGTAAATAATATTAAAATGCAGTGTTTTTGTAGAACAAGGGTGCGTTTTTAGAATTATTTCGAAATATTTCATACATTCACATACTGATGAAATACAGATCATAGACTTGGTTAGCCATCCACATTGTAAGGGCCGCGACCCATTGAACTATTTATTTAACCAAAGTTAAGTAATAAAATGTTAAAATAAAAGTGAGAGCTTGTGATTGAGATAAAGAACACTGCCATTATTTTTATATTAATCTTTATTAACATAAAAACAATTCTGCTAAACAACATATAGGAGCAGTGTATAAAAATATCAGTTCCAATTTATGATGAGAAGGCAATTGGATGTTAATCTTGGTACATTTTAGTAAACCAAACAAAAATAGAATAAAAAAATAAACTTCCAATAAAACTAAACACCAGTGATGAGCTGTGCTTTAAACAAACACAAGTCTAAGATGTTTGTATTGTTTTTGTAGAAGACATATTTTAATAGCTATTTTAAAATAGGCTATAAACAACATAAATACACTTTAAGCCAATTTCATCATTAGAGATGTGAACATATCCCAGCAGCAATGTGTGTTGAATGAATTACAAAAGCACATGAATTTCACTACAACATCAGTCAGTTTTATCTAAACTATAACTATTGCATTAAAGATAAAGTGTTTGTAAATGAAGTTCAGATCCAGTATAACAGGCAGTCTATGTCCTTGACCCAGTGAGAGCCTCCAGCTCCAGCTATTGTGCTTTGTTTAGCACATCTTTGAAAATATTGTGTGCACAACAAGCCCCTGATAAATTTAAGTCTGCCGAGAGTCAACCAGAGCTTGGAGGGATAAGTAGGTTCTTGTTGATTGACAGGCGGACATGTTTGAAGTTCTATGGCAGCCGCTCCTCCAAAGCTTCAGGCAGAAGGTGCAGGGTGTGCGCGTGCGGTCTCCTCACATAAAGTTTTCAGCCGTTGAGGGTGTAATGAATGATGTTCACGTGATATTCACAGTGGTCAGTGATTTTAAAAACTATTCATTGGTCTCTGAGATACATCAAAGCAAAGGGCATCACATCAAATCGATACCTCTTACTCTCTTGAGATTTCACTATTCAACCATCCAAACTCAGTAGTTGTTAGTTTGAGGAAAACTTTGCTTTAGATATGAAAAATGTATGTGAATGATTATTATTTCTGTTTAAAGGAACAGAAAGTTCTAAAAGGTTTGTCATTACAAACCTGCACATTGTTTTGTTTCATATAATATACAACATACAGTAACGTGTTGTCATTTTGATACAGTGACAGCTGTCAAGATTGTTTATGCCAAAATAAAATCATTTTAAATGTGAGAATGAGCTAAAATAGAGAAATACAGTACTTCTCGAAAAATCTCCCGATTATCTTCAGGAATTTTTACATGCAATGTAATGCAATATTAAACTTAAACAACATCCACATACAACAGTTATTTTAAACTATGTGAAGTCTTTTCAAAGCCATGAATGTGTTCAGATATACATAGCATTGTGAGCTCTGCTCTAATTCACACCTGCCTGCGAGATTTGCTGCTTTTGGGCTTGTTGTCAGTGTGTATGAGTTTCAGTGTGCGAGAATCTTCAGAGTGAGAACTGAGACTTGTGATAATGATAGACTTGTGAAAATATCTTTATTAAATTTCAGTCACGCTCAGCTGGCCCTGATGTTTCCAGATCGCTGCACTTGACTTCGTCTACGAGAAGAAAAAGCATGCACAGTCAATCTGCTGTAAACTAAAACACACAGAAGCAGAATTCACACAGCATTGTCACTATTAGACCACTGCACACATGTGTGTGGGTATAAATGAAAACGATTATAAGAAATAAAATGTGATTACTCTCTCACCCGTCTCACACACCT
Organism: Triplophysa rosa; assembly: GCF_024868665.1. NCBI lineage: Eukaryota > Metazoa > Chordata > Actinopteri > Cypriniformes > Nemacheilidae > Triplophysa > Triplophysa rosa. Next base: position 9,074,448 of record NC_079898.1, read on the forward strand.
GCACTCGTGCTGTGTGTTATCTGGGTTGGAGAATCAGACATCTGTGTGATCTCTTGGGAGGGTGTGTGCGTATGGCTCGCGGGGTCTGTGGTTCTCAGGTCATCCGGGGGCCAACGTAACTCTCCGCTCTCCACCTCTCCATCAGTGGGCTCCACCACGATAGAGGGGAGGCGTTTGGACAGCTTGGGGGGACGCTCCTTTGTATCTGGGAAAATCTGAACATACAGATGTTTTACTGAAAGGAATAATTTAGCCAAAATGTTATTTTACCAATAAAAACTTCTAAGAATGGTAACTCCGTAATGGAAATGATGTCAACATTGGCTCAGCCTTATTTTTGCTGTTAACAATGGTATGTATGTAACATAAAGGTGCAATGTGTAGGATTAAGGAGAATCTATTGACAGAAATGTAATATAATATACTTATTACACGAATCATTTGAATGCTTGATTCTGATTGGCCAGTCACGACATTCCAAGGGTTTTTATATTTTCAAATAACAACCGCTCAAAACTAATAACACCCTGTAACCCGGATGCCGCAAATCATATTGAGAGGGGCGGTTTAATATTACACAAAAAATAATTATAAATATGTCTTTTAATAACATATATGACATTATATTTACAAATGATTAAACCAATTTGCCTGTTCGTGACGTTTGAAAGTCGTTTCTTACTTTAAAACCAAAACTTAATGGCGTCCTTGTGGAAGGTCTGCATTCAGTAAAAATGAGCTAATAAAATATTTCAAATTCACAATTTATGTCCAGTTCTTTTCTCATGTGGTAAGTGGCAATGTAATAAGCGGGACAATGTACAAGCAGCCAGATTTTTCGTGAAATAAGCCGCTTCAGTGTGATATAAGTGTGATATAAGTGTGATATAACACTGATCACACTGTCGGGGCTTATTTCTGCGATAAAAACAAAAAATGAATCCAGGAGCATAATAAAATATGGTGCCTGTACATGCAGAGGATGTCTATGAAGTTTGACCATGAGACATGGGGAAACAAATGGCATTTAATGTTTTATATGAATTGTATTTTATATTGATTGGTTGATTCTTTTGTGTCTTATTTTAATACGTAATAAACTTTAATAGTTCCTATTTACTTTCATTATGTAAAAGAGCACTATGGATATTTATCAAGAAAACGTTTCTGCTACTGTCATGAAGGTGAGCAAACGATGACACAATTTCCATTCTTATTCAACATTTTCATTAATTATTTGACCAGCTAACAGTTCTGTTCAGATGAGAGTTGACAAGCCAATGTCCTTGCTAAAGAAATGATCAACTCGATTATCTAAAAATAACAAGAAGGCTGATGTGTGGGGATGAAAAAACTGGAATAGACACAGACCTGAAAAGAAACACCTTGCTCTCCTGAAGCACCCACAGTGAAGTCTTCTCGACTATGTTCTGGGTTGTTCATTATATCCGTCATTCTATTAAGAAAATAAAACAATGTATAAGCCTAAAATTTACCCAAACTAATCTATATACCTATATATCTATCATCTAACTGCATCTAATACACCAATACACAAGGGTTATTAATATGAATAAAATGTTACTTCATGTAAATTCATGCTCTATCGTGTCTGATGCAGATCAGTCTTGTTCAGTCTGTGATCCCTAAAAAATCCCTTCCTGACTTCCGCTGAAGTCTGATAACCATAAATGTGGTTTTAACAAGACACACACAAGCAAACATGCCATCTAAACTTTGCTCCAGGCTTAAACCGCGCTGTGACGGGGACAACGCTGGCATCGTGCTGCAGGTGGGTATGCAAATTCATCCCCAAACAAGCAGAGTAAAACAATAACCCTTCAAACAGGCTTCAACGTTTCTCTTTCAGGCTGGCGGTGGTCTACAGGATGCGTCTGTTGAATAGACAGAAGTCAAATGCTGAATGCTAATAAAAGCATGAACACATAAGCCAACACAGCAGCACATTCACCCACCACGCACGCTCACAAATCCTGTTCAATTATTCAGCAGGTGAAAGCCGAATGCTGTGACCTATAACAACCATTTTACAGTCGATACATGTATATCAAATCCTAGTAAATCAAATGCTATGAATCAAGAATAGACTATTTTTATATCCTAAAATGGTGTGACAAAGACACAACCAGTTGCCAGGACCCAGCATGCCGGGCCTGCAAAAATGTTTTTGAGTGATGTTCTCATTGAACGTTGGTCTACAGTGTGTTTAATGTCCACATTATGGTGTAATAAGAATAAAACTGACAGATCGTCTTCCTAAGACCTGTCCTGTAATTATAGGTTAAAGGAACATTAAGGCAGCTCAACTCCTAGCCTTGAAATACAAACACATACTTATACGCCTAATACTTCAATGTTACTTCACCAATTCACCAAACTTCAAAATCCGACAAGCCTCTTCTTTAACTTTTACTGGATTTATAATTACAATAAATTGCTCTCATTTAACTCACAAAAGACCTACTGTAGACATGACTTGGCATGTATACTGACTCTAAAAATGGTGTCGCAGCCAAAGCATTTTGGCACCGAATGAAAAATGTTATCAAAGTGTATATGTGATTTCTTTTAAATTGAACCCTCGCTCATGGGTGTTGATCCACGGGCATGCACCTACACACAAAAACACACCCATAGACTTCAGCATCAAAGAATGTGAATCAACTAGACCAAACATAGGCTATAACAGCAAAGACTGTGTATATTTAAATATACGGTACGAAATAAGAACAAAGTGCTGTCATGTAGTGTTTTCTATAGTGCTTTCCAAGCCGATTTAACCTTGAACCCCACTTTCTTTTTTTTCAAGAAACACGATTCTTATCAGTTATATCACACCAATTAATTATCAACTACAGATTTAGACATATAATGTATTGTGATTTAATAGCCTTTTCATATAGTACATCGTGTGACTAATATTTAACCCTATTATTAAAAAGCAATTACTGTGGTTCAAAGACATACAGCACAATACCCACACAACAAACTTAATCATGTTATAGCAATACAACAGGCATATGTATACAAGTAATATTAAGCAGTAAGATACATAAAAGAGACTATTATACAAAATTGATTTACTTTTATTCATTAATATCATCTCTCAACAAACTCTAAGCCAAGAACTTCAAAGAAACAAAATACCCGAATTCATAACCCCATTTCGGCCACCTTCTTCCCTTCGAAATTACGCAGATGAATAAACTTTTGCCTGGAAATGTGCAATAAATTACGAAATTATACAGCACACACGCCTACCTTGCTCTTATCCCGTTATTTTCTTGAAGAATGCGCTGATACCGAGATTGTTTTCTCGTGACACCGCGGTACACCGAACAGAATTAACAGACGGCTTCCGTGTATATCAGTCAAAGCCAGCTGACTTGAACAGTTTCAGTGCGCATCTGACCTGCAGCCGGAAAGTTACTGTTGAATGCTGTCATAGTTCTTGTGCTGATCCAGCCAGCGTCATTCATTTACATGTTCCGAGCTGAATACATGCAACATGAGTCGTCATATGATTGGTTATGAGAGGCACGAACTACACTCAGCCCTGCCTGTTTGTTCATGTCATTTTCACGATCACTCCTGTCCTGGTTATGATAATAACGCAAAGGTTTAGACAAGGTTTTAAATCTCTTTGAATAACAAGACATTCCGAATTCAAAATAAGTCCTTCAAAATAAAAAAAATAAAAAATTGGCGTTGTGATGTGACACGATTGTTCTATGCAGTATTACAAGTAAAAAGGCTTACTAAAAAATACACATCAAAAGAAGCTTCAACTTTGTTCTCTTTGGAGGTTATTGACGTTGTAGTACCGTGTACTGTATTTAAACTTGTCTGGCGTAAAACTCATTGACAACAGTGGTTATGGACCACTGGCGCCCCCTGCTGACACATAAAGTAAAGTCCAAGCGTTTCATATTTTCTGGGTACATACAAAGTTGACTGAATCAAATGCGTTTGTTTTATTGTGTTGACTGCCATACAATTGTTTTGATACGTCTGTCAATTTTAAAAAGCAAAACCTCCTTAATGATGTATTAAATATGTTTGACGGATCAGCCAATCAAATACAAGCCGCGCATGACGTGCGTTGTCGTCGGAGACATTCATCGTCTCCAGAATGGCTAAAGAACAGCGAAGCAAATGTTTTGCGTTTTTGTAAAGGAATTGAACTGAGGGTAAGCTGTTGCTAGTTGTTGTTTTTGATGTTATTAGGGGGCGTTTTCGACGAGCACAATAAGTGACAACAGCTTTGGTAATGACATCACAGGTTCACACTTTGGAAAATACTGTGGTATGCTCAAATATTGAATGTGGAAAGATCGATGTATTGTCTGCTGTAGGTTTTAAACTAATGCCAATTCTTGAACATCGGAACATATAGGATTTATATTGATAGTTCACGATCATGATTGAAAATCAACGAAACCACAAGGTGTCGCCATTTGTCTTTTGAGTCAAACAATCTGCCACCAAGTTTGCATATTGATAACTAAACTATCTGGCTATGTGAGATATGTATTTGTTTTATTAGAGTAGTATGAATATACGTTATATAATACAAAGTTCTTCAATAATGAACTTCAAAAACTTCACATCAGAACTAGCAAAATAATTAGGGATGCACCGAATGTTCGGCCACCTAAAATGTTCGGCCGAATATAGCAAAAAACGCAAGTTCGGTGTTCGGCCGAATTTGTGAAGTGGCCGAATAAATTTTACCGAACATGACTCGTGATAAGATCAAGCAGCAACCAGCGCAGAGAGAGAGAGAGACGCGTGCGCTTTATTACTGCCGCAAACATTTTGGCAGTGTGTGCGTGTGTGGAGCATTTTAAAGTGTCAGAGAAAGACACAGCACGGGACTTGCCGCACGGAAGTAAATTTCCGAATGAAAGCGTCTTTACCGGTCGGTAACTTGTGTACTTCAGACGGGAGCGGGCTGTCTGACAGTAGCCCCGCCGCTCGCGACATCCTTTGAAATCATACAGTGGTCGCGTGCACACAGTTCCCTGTACTAAACAACTTGTCAAAGTATGTTCTGTGCATCCACGAGTGCACCTTCTAGAACAGAGAGCTTTTGTGGGCGGAGTTTGGAGGAGAGACGTGAACTGAAATGGTTGTCAGTCAGCATCAGTCAGAATTGCTTGCATTGGATGGTTTTTTTCTCAAATCATTTTGCAATGTAGCCTATAATAATCCAACAGTTTTCTTTTATTCGTGTTTTTAGCTTATAGGCCTAATGTGGAATGACAGTTTTTAATGAAGTGTTTTGTTGTAAGGGTACAGAGTAACTTACATTACATTCTTTTAGCAGTCAGTTATAGGCCTAGTTAATATAGGCTATTCATGAAGGGAGAGGGCTCAATTTTTTGTTTGAATTTACTTTGTTTTGCTCAACTTTATATTAAGTTGTATTGTATTTTATTGAAAAGCAAGACAAATTATAAAAAGCACATTTTGACTATTCAGTTTGTGCAATAGTGAAACAAATGGCTTAATAAATAGAAGAAATGCAAAAAAGCATGTTCGGTGTTCGGTATTATTCGGCCTTCGGCCAAGTGTTTCACATCATGTTCGGCTTCGGCCAAGAATTTTCATTTCGGTGCATCCCTAAAAATAATAATAATTTAATGAGGTATCTTAAAGAGACCTCACCTAAAAATAAAACTTCTATCATCATTTATTCAATCTCAAGTTATTCAAAACCTGTAAATGACCCGTTCTTTCTCTTTCTGTGAAACACAAAAGAATATATTTTGAGAAATGGTGGTCCATTTTGTGTCCATATAAAGCAAGTGAATTTGGTCCAAAGGAATTGTGTCCTGCAGAAGAACGAAAGTCACACAGGTTTGGAATGACATGCGGGTGAGTAAATGATTAAACAATTTTAATAAAATTCTGCACTCCCCACACAAATCTGATGTAGAATAACACAGTACTGGAGGTTCCTCAGTTTCTCACTGTAGCTGGATGGGAGACAATCTGAGAAAACAAAGGTTGCTAGAAGATGTGCGAGTGTAGCCAGCAGGGGGTGCTCACCCTTATCCACTGGTCGTGTGTTGAATGAGTTTCCACCTGTTCAGAGCTTTTACTGACTAGCCTTTTCTTGTTGCCTAATGAAAGAAATTATGCTAATATTATTGTTGGTACAATCAGATGAAAAGGTTTGTGAAAAAATAGGGTCAAGTGGGAACTTTTAAATTGTAGTGTAAATTGAACAAATATGAATGTCAATAGTAATAAATTAATAAAAAATGCACTTGTCATAACAAAGATTAACACCACCATTTATTATCAGATTTTGTAATTATCGGGTAGATTATCTTTGAAATCTGTCCTTCACCAATATTGCCACAAAATATAGTATAATTAAGTAAACAAACTGACAGAATTTTACATTTTGTTTAAATGTTCACATACGAAGCCAGACCATAAAGCATAGTTGGTTTCACTTTTACTTTTTATTCTTTTTGCAGTGACCAGTTTCTTTTACAACATTAATATGATTCAGTTGATTACATATGTTAAAAGTCATTGCTTATTAAGAAACTGATTTATACTTTAAAATATGCAGAGAACTGAATAAAACATATTTACATATTTCTTTTCATTTTGTTTTCAAGGCTGCAGTGACTGATTTAATATGCAATTCAATATTTTTGTCAAAATAGATATATATATACTGTATACGCCTATCTTTAAGATATCTTTAAAAGCCACGCCTGCTGTATACAGTAATTGTAAGTTATTTGTAGCTATTTAAATGATGTTTGCTTGAATATTAAGTTTGCACTGTAAACAGTATTCACATGATAATAGTTTTACAGCAAAGCGCACTGAGCACCGCACATGAAGTTCTAATGTAGGCATATTTCCAGATTTTACATATTACATACTTTTTGAAATTGTAAACACTCTATTAGCTAAACAACACTCTATGTGGTATGTTAATAATTGTCAGCGCTGCGTGATAGCATTACAATTTATCTGGCTTATGTGTATATGGTTATAGAAGAGAACACTGAAACATACATTCGAAAGCATACAATCAACTAATTTAATTTACAGCCATGTGTCATGTTCATTTTCCTCCATTCTCATCGGTTGAGGAATCCATGTGTCTTATAGATATTTCAGAGCTTGTTACTCTGACCTCTTCAGTTGTGGCTATGCTGTCAAAAAACCTCATTTTCTCAGTGTGTACTGTGTCTCTCAGCCTACGAATGGAAGAAGCAGTCTCATCAGAAATAGGTTCTGCAGCGTCTCCTTCAAGTACACGTGTTGTATGTGTCACAAGTATCGTCTCCTTTCCATCGCCTAATGTCTCTTTCACAACATGCCTTTCGACCAAAGTGTGTGTTGCACTTTGCACTCTTGTTTCCTCCACTGTCAACACTGAGTCTGATCTTTGCGTTACTTCTAAAGGCGAGGTGTGAATTCCACGTGCTTCTAGGTTAGTGAGGATTGAAGCTTGGTGTGTTTCTGATATAGCCTGTATGTTGGATGTGATGACATGAATTTCCCCTGACATCTGTTTAAAAGTGTCCACTGAGGGCGAGGACGCATCAGATGAGAATGGGATATTTACTTTCTCTGGCTGGTGAGGCTCCATCGAGATCAGTTCACATCTGGCTGTGGATGTCACGACATCACTTTGTACCTTTGTGTCTTTGACCCCAACAGTGGCAGTGGATTCACCATATTTCACTTTCACTTTTGTAGGGAAGGTCTGTGACGGGGCAATCTGCTCAGTGGTTAAAGTGGAACTTATATCTGCAAAAGCTTCAGATGACCTCAGTGACAATGTCGGGCTAATGTTCTCCTCCACAATCTCACTCATGGGGCTCTTCTCAGGCTCCTTGTTTGATTCTTTTTCAACATCATCATTTATCTGACTCTTCTTAACCGCTTCACTTGGCTGAATTATTTCTTTCTCTGTGATTTTTGTTGTTTTGGTTGGAGAAGAAAATTTGGGAAATTTGAACCAGCCTCCCTTCTCGGTTTTTGTGTGTTCTTTGTCACCCTCTTCTTTCTGGTCTGCTGGAGGCTCGATGTGCTTTTCACTTTCTTCAAACCTAGCATCCGCTAACTTATCGCTTTCATCTGAGGACTGGCTGAATCCTAATTTTGGAAATTTGAATTTAAACCTCGATTTGTCTTGAGCTTCCCTATTCTTATGTTCTGGTGATTCCTCAGCTTTGTCTCCAGACTCTGACTCTTTCTTTCCTGATGGTTTGTCCTTCTTTGCTTCCATTTCCTCTAGTGTTGGAACATTAAATTCAACTTCAAAACCCTTGAAAACATCCCCAATGGCAGGCATTGTAAATTTAGGTGATTTATCAGGCCCCTGCAAATCATCTACTTTAATCTTTTCGTCTTCTTCTTTCATTTCTGGAGCACTGGCTTTTATGGTTGCATCATCTTCATCCTGAGATTTTGTTCTTGAAATGTTAATCTTTGGCATTTTAATGCTAGGAAGTTTGAATTTGCTTGGTGAGCCTTTGTTGCCATCCGTTTTTTTGACAACAGCCTCTGGAGCCTGTTCAGTTGTTTCTTTAATTTCACCCTCTATGTGTGTATCTTTAGAAACATGTATAGGCTTATCTTCAACATTTAGGTCAGTTTTAATATCTGGTGAATCTACCTCTGTCACTTCAGCTTTTATGTCAGAAGATTTATGAGCTGAAATTCCAAATCTAGGCATTTTAAAACTAGGAAATTTGAATTTACTTGGCGAACCTGAAGTAGCTTTTTCATCTTTCAGTTCTGTCTCTTCTGGTTTTTGAATGCTGACACTTCCCTCTGGTAGAGCTGTATCTACTCTTGGAACACTTACATCCTCTGCTGGGATCTTAATTTCAGGTTCAATGATCCCAGTTTCAGGTGCTCCTGTCTTAACCTCAAATTTTGGAAGTTTAAATTTATTTTCCTGCCCCTCTTGAGTTCCTTTTGCTTCTACATTTGTTTCAACAGATTTTGTCTCAATTACTGCAGTTTTGACTTTAATGTCATCTAAAGGATCCATCTTTGGTGTCTCTACCTCTATATCAACTGAACTAACTTTAGTATCCAGTATGTCAGCATCCGCCTTTGGTGTACTGGCAGTGACCTTTGGAATGGAAATCCCAAATTTGGGTAGTTTTATTGTTGGGAGTTTGAATTTTGTTGGGGAGCCAAATTTTGCACTTGTCGTGTCAGTTTCAACCTCTGGTGACTTAATGTCTTTCTCACTGTCTCCTGTTTTTGCTTCAGTCATAATTTCACTGTCTGGACCTTTAATTTTAGGGAGAGTAATCCCAAATTTTGGAAATTTAAATTTTCCCTCATGTTGCTCTTCATCAACATCTTTACCCTTAATGTTCACCTCAATGGATATATCCTCGGCATTTACTGTTGGGCCTTTTATGTCTACAGATGGTGCTTCGGCCGATTTGTTAATGTTCTCATCAGGAAGGCTAACCTCAGCCTCTTTAATGTCCACATTTGTTGTAGGACTATCTACTTTGCCCTTTGATGCTTTGATTCCAAATTTTGGGAAATGAATTGTTGGAAGTTTAAATCTGGTTGGAGATGTAATATCTGCAGATTGATGTGAAACATCAGCAATTTCCATTGATATGCCTGTGTCAACCTTGGGCAGACTCACGTCGACTTCAGGAGCCTTAAGCTCTTGTTTTGATCCAATTTTGGGAAGATTAATCTTGAGCCCTTTAGAATCCATTTCAACTCTGTCTACTTTCTTCTCAAATGTTACATCCTTAATTTCACAAATGGGCTGTTGGACCTCTTTTTCTTTACCTTCCATCTCTGTCTCCTTTACTTTCTGCATGCCAATTCCAAATTTTGGTAGCTTGAATTTGCCTCCCAGCCCATCAATGTCAGTCTCTTTGGTTTTAATGTCCACTTTAGCAGAGGACCCCTTAATGACCATACTTGTTTTAATTTCAATCTCTCCTGTTTCTGGAAAACTGATTTCAGGTTCTTTGATATCAAGATCTGCTGTTGGAATATCAGCTCCTGCCTTTGGATATTTCATTCCAATCTTTGGAAAGCTTATTAAGGGCATCTTAAATTTCGTCTGGGAAACATCTATTGCGTCTTGTTCATTCAAAGCACCTGGGAAGGTAATATCTGCACCTTGGTCCTCAACGGTTATGTTGCCCTCTACCATAGACATTTCAGTTTTTAATTGACTGACATCCGTTTCTTGGCCTTTAATATCTGGCTTTGAAAAACCCAGTTTTGGAAGTGAAAAGCTAGATTTTTTCACTTTCACATCCAGGTCTTTTGAGTCGACCACATGTATGTCTGCTTTCCCTTTAATGGATATATCTTGAATGTCAGCATCAATTGAAGGTGGTATTATTCTCCCTTCTGCTAGATGAATATTGGTTTCATTTATTGTGGCAGACACATCAATCTCTTTTGCTCGTATATCTGTGTCTATTGTTGGTATTTGGGCTGACACTTTGATTTCTGGTTCAGGAACACTCATTTCTGATGATAAATTTACAGTGCCTTTTGAAGTTTTGAGTCCAAAGTTTGGGAGGTTAACTGTTGGCAGTTTAAATTTGGTTGGGGAACCAGCAATTGTGAGATCCTTCTGTTCAGCCTCTTTCCCTACCTCTGGAAGTGTCATTTCTGCTGTGTGATCAGGTAAATCCACAGTGCTTTCAGGTATGGATGCATCAATCTTTTGTACACTGGCATCAAGTTCTGGAGTTGGAATGTTTGGTTTAGAAAACCCAAGTTTGGGGAATGAAAAGCTTGGTCTCTTCACTTTTACTTCCAGTCCTTTGGAGTCAGCTGCAGGCATGTCTGCAATCGTTTTAGTGTTATCATCTTGAATTTCAATATGGGATGGATGCACTTCTAATGTTACCTCTGGTTGAGAACTCTCCCATTTTGTGTTTGTTTCCTCTATTTCTGAATTTACTTTAATATCTAATGCTGCTTTTTGTGATTTAACTCCAAATTTTGGGAAACTAATTGAAGGGAGTTTGAACTTTGTAGGAGATCCAAAAATTGTTGAGCCCTTTTGGTCAGACTCCACCTTTGACCCCTTAATGTCTACTTTTGTTTCCGTTCCATTCACACCACCTTCTGATATAGAGATATCAGGTTTTTGAACACTTACATCAACCTCAGGTGTTTCCTGTACTTTGATATTTCCTTCAGCTATGTCCCCTGTCTTTGATGTACCTAAATCAAGCCCTTTTATTTTGGGAAGGACAATACCAAACTTTGGCATCTTGATCTTACCCCCTTCAAGTTCAGTATCTTCAACATTTAAGTCTGCAGTAACAGTTTGACCCTCTGTGACCAGATGAGGTTCCCTGATATCAACAGATGGTGCTTCAACCGATACATTTATTTGTGTATATGGACAGCTTGCGTCAGGTCCTTTAACTGCGATATCAACATCTGACATGTCTTTCTCTTCCTTGGCAGCTTTTCCTCCAATCCTTGGAATGTTTATTGTTGGAAGTTTGAACTTTGTTGTGTCACTACCAATTGTTAGATCTTTAGGTTCAACCTGATCCTTTGACACTGTGATATTTATAATTTGATCTTTCATTTCTACACCACCTTCTGGTTTAGAGGTATCTGCTTGTTCAAGACTCACATAGATCTCTGGGACCTTTATGTCTGGTTTAGAAAAACCAAGTTTAGGAAGTGAAAAACCTGCTTTCTTTGTCTTCATAGTTTTTGAATCAGGTACTCCATCTTCAAACCCAGGTTTCCCAGGTTTCATCTCTAGTATAGAAATGTCAGCAGTATCAACATTTGGTTGCTCAAAACCCAAGTCTTGATTTGGCACAGTTAAGTCAATTTTTCCATCTGACATTTCTACTGAAGTGAGTACTTCAGACTCCAAAGGTTGTGCCTCCCCACCCAGATCTGTAACTTCAGGTTTTACCTTTGAAGATGAAATTCCAAATTTGGGTAGTTTTAATGTGGGAAGTTTGAATTTGAGTGGTGAACCTCCTGTGGTTTTCGTTTTTATTTCATGCTCAGGTTGATTTACATCCACTTCTTCTGTTGTCATAGGCACACCATCACTCTTTACACTAAACTCAGGAGCTTTAATGTCATGTTTAGAAAGTGCATATCCCGAGCTTTGCACTTTGGGCTTTTTCATCCTCACCCCAGTGTCCTCAGGAACATCTACTTTTCCATCAACAGAATGACTTTCCATTTCCATGTCATCTATTAGCGTACCTTCAGGTTTTTCTACAGAATCAACTGTTTTTAAAGCACCCTTTTTACTTTCTGGTCTTTTTAGCTTTGGAAATGAAATTTCAAACTTGGTCATCTTAAATCTACTCGCATGACTTTCAGGGTCCATTTCTTTGGTCTTAATTTCTGCATCCCCTGGTAGGATTTCAAATTGTACTTTTGATGGTTCTGTATATTGAGTTTCTGTGTCTTTAGAGACAGATACAGCTGCTGATGTTGCCTCTGTTTTTGACTTCTCTACATAATCAGCCTTCGCATTGGATTCCTCCACCATTCTTGAGCTTGAAATGTTAAATTTAGGGAGCGAAATTGTTGGAAGTTTGAACTTGGATGGAGAACCAGTGGTACTTTTAGTTTTCAACTGTACTTCAAGCTCTGGGTCAGGAAATGTCACCTCAATGTCTTTGATCTCAGTTTCTGGTAAAGATGTTGGTTCTTTTTGGACACTTGTGTTAACATCTGGGACCTTAGTCTCAGATTTGGAAAATCCAAATTTTGGAAACGATATTTTTAGTTTCTTTAACTTGGTCTCACTCTCTTTTTCTGGGTCTTCTGGTATGTCTGCATCTTCTGTAAATGAAGGAAACTTGACTTCAGTATCAATTATCTGGGCCTGCACATTGATACCATCTGTTAAATCTCCTATAGCTGGCTTTTCACCAGGTCCATGGTCTGCGAGACCCACCTTAACCTCTGGAGATAATGCCATTATTTCATAAGGGGCATTGTCAATCTTTTCTGTTTCTTTTATAGAGACATCAACATCAGGTTTAGATAGACTGAGAGTAATGTCTGTGTCCATTTTAGGAACAGATAGCACATCTCCAGACAGTTCAGCCTCTGGCAATTTAATTTCTTTGGTGATTCCAGGTATTTGATTGTCATGGTCAGCAGCTGTTGTCTTTGGTAATGAGACACCAATTTTTGGAAACTTAATTTTGGGAAGTTTAAATTTTGTTGGAGATCCTTCCAAAACTTTTTCAGCTTGTTCAGACTCAGCACTGGGCTCTTTTGTCTCTTTAATTGGTTCTTCATAATCTTTGATCTCTGCTGGTTTGGAGGCATCTGTTTTTGGAAGACTAAAATCAGCCTTTGAAAACCCAAATTTTGGAAGTGAAAAGCTTGGTGTCTTTATCTTTAAATCTAAGCCTTTAGAATCATCCTCAGGTTTGTCTCCTTGATATGACACATGTACCTTGTTTTTTGCTGCTTCCAAAGTAGTGTCACCCTCTATTGTTAATTTACTATTATCAATGTCTGGATCTTTTACTCCAGAAAAGCTAATACCAAATTTTGCCAGGTTAAATGTAGGCCCTTGTTCTTTAGGCTTCACATCTTCAATTTTCATGTCCACACTGTGACCTTCATAATTCGCTTCTGTGGTCAGATGGATTCCTTCTGTGGATTCCTTGATATCATCCAGTGGTGCATCATCTTTTAGTTTCATGCTTATTTGTGCTTCTGGCAGTCTTACATCAGGTTCTTCAGCATCTATGTCCACCATTGGCAAATCTTTTGCTACCTTGGATGTTTTAACTCCAAATTTTGGCAAGTTGATAGAGGGAAGTTTAAACTTGATTGTTAGATCTTTTTGTTCAGCCTCATCCTTGGAAAGAGAGACACTCTCATCCATTTTGCCTTCTGGCATGGAGAAATCACTCTGTGGTACACTGACATCAACTTCGAAAGCTTTGATGTCTGGTTTTGACAACTCAACAACTCCAACTTTTCTATTTATTTCATGGCCTGTCAGACTAACCTCCGGTTTAGAAAATAACATTTCTGGAGACAATTTCATTTCTTTTTCCTGTTCTGAATAAACAACATCTTCCTTTGGAATGCTAATACCTGTGGTTTCTTCCTTTTTCTCTGGCAGAGACAATTCAGCTTCAGGTTTGGAGACAATGAGAATAATTTCTGGACCTTTTATATCGGGCAGTGCTGTCAGTTCACCAGATCCTTTTGGTAATTTAAAATCAATAGTTGTTTCCTCTGTGCTGACATCAGGAATTTGAATATCCTCCCTATCATCGGTTGCTTTGGTAAATGAAATCCCAAATTTTGGAAGTTTAATTGCTGGGAGTCTGAATTTTGTTGGAGAATCTGTTGAATCCTGAAACTCTGCTTCCACCTCTGTGGTCTTACTTTCAACATATTTTTCTGTTACCTCAGCTCCTTCCTCTTGTAATGAGCCTTCTACTGTTGGGAGAGTTATATCAGCATCAGATACTTTGATTTCCGCTTTAGAGAATCCAAATTTAGGAAATGATATTTTCCTCTTTTTCATTTTAGACTCTGGTTCTTTTATTTCTGCTTGTGACTCCACCTCAATTTTTCCATCACCCTTGACCAGACCACTTCCCTCTTTCTTCTGTTTTGGTGATGAGATACCAAATTTGGCCAATCTTAATCCAGTCCCCTCTGGTGCATCATCTACAGCCTCAATCTGCATGTCTCTGGATACTTGGTCTTTGCTTAACTCAATACTTGCATCAGTTTCAGGCTTTGTGTCCTCCATCTTTGATTTCCCCTCCATCTTAGGGAGTTTTACTTTTGGAAGAGAAACATCTAAACTTGGAAGAGAAACATCTAAACTTGGCATTTTTAATTTACTCCATGTTTTGTCTGTTTCTGAACTTTTTCCTTTGTTGTCAGCCTTAGATGTTCCTTTCTCAGAATCTAACACAACCTCTATTATGTTGTCTTCTTGCTTTGTAATATCCTCTTTTATAATGGCTTCAGATGTTCCTTTAATAGATTTCATTCCAATTTTTGGCATTATCAGTTTTGGCAGTTTCATTTTGTGTGGAGAGGTATCCATGTCCTTACTTTTAATTTCAGCCTTATCCAAAGAAGGATCATGTGCAGCAATCTTCATTTCTGCATTATCTTGTGTTGAGGCTTTCTTAATAATAGCTATGCTAACTTCATGACATAGCATTTCATCACTCTCTGTATTATCGATTTTTGGTTTGATGGCTTCATGTTCCTGAAGAGACAGATATTTTTGCTTTGTTACATCAAGGGGCATATTTTCTTCCCTTTTTACCTCCTTTATTTCATCACTTTTAGATGAGGTGGTCTTTTTTGGCAATTCTATTCCAATTTCTGGGAAACGAATGTCAGGTTTCATTATTCCGAAACTCGGCATGGACACCTTTGCTTTCTTTGATTTACTTTCGTGTCCTTCTCTGACTGCCTTGATATTTGACTTTTCAGTTACATCTGTATCAGTGCCATCCTTTACAGCCTCATCTTGGGTGTCTGCTTCTGTGGCTACTTTGATTTTTCGCTGCTGAACTGATTGCTCAATTGCTTCCATTCCTGGTATTTCGATGTCTTCCCGCTTTGGAAGTTTGAATTTTACATCTGGGGACGTACTTATTTTATCATCCCTTGCCAACATTTTGTCAGACTTGGATTGTTGGGCTTTTGACTTGGTTTTTGATTGGTCCGTTTTGCTCTCAGTTATAATGGTTTCATCATGAAGATGCAATTCATTTTTTGGTAATATGATGATTTCTGCTTTTGTAACAATAAAGGAAGATTCCTGTTTGACTTCTTTGATTGTGTTTTCAGGCATACTGATTTCTGTGCTCGTGCTTGAAACTTTACAAGGGGATCCTTTAGGTGTCAAGCCAGTCTTCATTTCCATGATTGCGATTTCTCTTTGTACAAGAACCCCTGTAATGTCTCTCTCAGGTAATTTAAATGCAGGGAATTTTGATACTGCTTTCTTAACATCGTCAACATTAAACTCTTCAGGTTCCCCTTGAGCTTGACCTGTTTTGGAGATTTTTATTACCTTCTCAATTTTAGGTTCTTTAATTTTTGGAGGCTTAAAACCAGATTTTGATCTCTTTTTCTCCCTCCCAGGAATCTCAATGTCATCTCGTTTCAGGGCAGGGGCTTTGGTTGGGTCCCTCAGGCTTATAGTTATTGATTCTTGGTGGTTGAATTCAGAGAGATCCACCTTGGGCAATTTAAACTTAGCCTCTGATATCTTACCAAGATCACATATTATGGCATCAATATTTGCTTTTTGTGTCAACTCAGCAGTGTCTGTTTCCAAATTTGAGATTTTTATATCTTGAACATGTGGTTTTGGCTGGGATATAACAGGTGTTGGAGTGCTTGGTTTCTTTGGGTCAATGATAGTTGAGGACATCTCCTGCCCTGTTTTAATCTCAAAAGTGAAAGGGTCTGATGATGTAAACTCCAGTCTGTTGGGCTTGTTTACAAAATGACTTGATATGGCCATGTCTGCCAGTGGCCCTCTGGTTCGAATCCCATAACTTTCTGTATCAAGAATGTTTATTTCTTTCTTTACCTTGTCACTGCCAATCCTTGGGGATCTTTTTGTTAGTTCAATATCTGACACGTCATTGGAAACCTCAATATTAGGTATCTTCATGTCTGTTTCTTCTGGCCCTTGAGTCTTCTCAAAAATCTCTTGATTGATCAACTTGATATCAGAATCCACTTGATGTCCCACAGCCTCTTCTTGCAATATTATGTTGGGACTGGTCATAATGTTGTTCATTATTGATGGATCAGAAGTTCGAATCCCACTAGAGAACGATTTTAATTGGCTCTCTGTTCCTGTTTCAGATTTATCCTTTCCTTGTATGCTAATCTTTATTTCAGATCTCTCTCTTCTTTCTTCCCCAAGAGCAACTGTAATATCAGTAGTCTTTAAAGTATTGTTCAAGGTGATGAGCTCAGCTTTAAGGAGCGACTCAGTTACTGGCAATGTTGTGAATGTAAATTCATTTCTTGTTTTAATAGTCTTATCACCTTCATCCAATGTATTAGGAATCTCTACCAAATTAGTCACTGACTCTTGAAAGCTGTGCTCCTCAGCTATATTCATAATATTGTGGTTTTCCAAAACCTCAATATCATCTGTTTTTAACTCTTGTTCATTTTCTGAGGTCTCTTCAACGGACTTGCTCCTGCGACCTGTCATCATCTTCTTGAGCTTCATTTTGTTCATACTTTTCTTGTCTTTTTCATCTGGAGATTTTAACGGAGACTTGAGAGGAGACTCTGTGTCACTTGTTGTTGGGCTTATCTCTAATTTTCTCTGTTCTTCAGCTTCGGATGTGCTGTGAGATCTCTTGAATTTCGCCCTGCGTCCCTTGGTAAGGGAGGGGAATTTTGGCCAGGAGATACGATCATGCTGCTTTTTGGTCTTTCTTCGACCTCTCATCTCAGGTCCTGTACCTTCATCTCCTATAGCCTCCTCACCCTGTGAATCATTAATGAAAGAGAGATCAGGTGAGTTCTGGGACACTTATTGATTTTCCGTTATGAAAATAAAGGACAATGTTGTAATTACAATGGCTACATCTGGTCTCATTGTCTCAGCATCTTCTTGGGTTCTTGTTGGAACTGGTTTGCGTTTCAGACAAAACTCCACTCGGTATGGTTGTGCATGCTCAAGAATCTGGAGTGCATCTTCATATGACACATTATCAAAGTATACTGTAGCACTAAGTATCTGATCACCTGAAATATCAAAGGGAAGAACACAAATGAGTATGCAGGTGACACGCTGGTAGAGACCACATTTGGACTTTCTTAAGTATTTTTATCCTATTATAAGAACAATATCTCACCTTCTTTCACACTTAGATGCTTTGAGGCAGGTGACTCTGGTTTTACTTCCTTGATAAAGATGCCATTCTTTCCCCCTCCGCTTACAACCAGACCTTCAGCACAGCCTCCCTTTACTGACTTCACTATCATTTCTGACCCATCATTTTGCATGTCCTGAAATTCATAATTTCCATTATTCGCATTTTTAATCAGTAATAGTCCTTCACTGGTCATACAGTATGTAGCGTTGACTTGATGTGTTTCTGACCTCTGTTTGATTCATCTTGGCTGAGGAACGCTTATCAAAAAGTGACCCGAAACCAATCTTTTTGCCTTTTTTGGAACTCTTGGTCGGTGAGTCGTAGAAGTCAACCTCACCCTGGCAAATTGTTAGTGAATATACAACAATATAAAACCAAATTTGAATAGCACTAAACAAAGGAGTCAGTGTTGTATCATGTATATGTCACCTGTTTGACGTATTTCTCTGTGGTAGGAAATTCCTCGACGGGAGAGGAACCCTGAGGGCGAGGTCTTTCCCCCTCTAAAACTTCAGGCTCCTCACACACCTATTATATTATTTACCAATTAAAGATTAAATAAAAATTAGAGACAATAAACTTTATTACTTTATGTTGTTGCTGAATATGCTTTACATGGATGAAACTCACTAAATCATCCTCCGTGTCTTGCTCTGGAGCTTTCAGCCTGTGCCCACCACCTGTTGTGATACAAAAGGCATAATTAGCTCTTGTAAGCATTGCACTGTCATGATACTTTAACTACTTGAGGTTTATTATGTCAGCTGGTGAGAAAAAAAGCTTTTAAGGAACTTGTGAATTTGATTACATTTCTTCCAAGAGATTGCTGGCCGTCAAATCATCTTTTGTACTCGTTCATATTTTTGATTTGCATCAATTACTGATAGTGGATCTGTTTTTTAAGGCCAAATATGTGGTATCTGCAAAGATACAGGAGTCCAAGGCATTTCTGAGTGTATTTTGTGTGCATAATTTCCTGGCAGATATTCCCACAGGGTCTCAGACACTAGTCTACCTGCTTCTGTTGTTTCCTGTAAAGTGAGGCGCTCTATTGATCTGAAGGGTTTGGTTTACACTGCCAGCAATGAGATCAACATGGAAGCTTAGGTTGGATGAATCAGATGAAGGCCTAAGTGCATTGAAACAGATATGGTTGTTATTATTATCTGCAGATGTGCTAATATTGCAAAAATAGAAATAAAATTACGGTTCAATGTCACTGGAAAAGTAAATAATCACTGTAAACAGTATTTTACATTTATGGGTACATATATTTAATCATATGAATAAGTAATGTCTTTAATAGCTTGATACAAATAGCAATAATCCTAACATGGCCATTAAGAAATATAATTCTGATTTCCCAATAATAATTCTGAGTTTTATATAACATTGAAACATTGGAAATGTATATTATTATCTAAACAATGGAGTACATGAAAAATGTGATAACACTTTATTGCTGTGGTGTTTTCCCAATTTCTATGATCAATTAATGACCACATGCTGGTGTTACATTTTTTACGATTTGCAGTACATTGTAACCTTAAAGGGACAGTTCACCCAAAAATACAAATTCTGTCATCATTTACACACCCTTGTTTTGTCAAACCTGTATAGATTTCTTTGTTCTGTTGAACACAAAGAAATATATTTGGAAAAATGTCAGTTCTGGGACATCATCTACTACCATAGTAGAAAACAAAGTACTGTATATTATTTGTTCTGTTGAGCACAAAATGAGATATTTTGAAGAATTTAGGAAAACAAACAGTTCTGGGGAACTTTGACTACCATTTGATATTTCCTACTATGGTAGTCAATACTAGCCCCTTTCACACAGCAATGCTGGTAAATTACTGGTAAATACACAAATGTGCTGCTCACACAAGTAATGGAATTCTGTCAATTGACCGGCGGTAAAACAGCATTCACACAGCTGTCCCAAAATACCAGTAATATGTTGTCATCAAGCGGAAGTTTCTTTATAAATAGCTGTATTTAGGGTTTTGTTTGAAAATATGGTGGGGTGTGATTTTGTATCCGAACAAACACGTGTTGTTTATGTTTGTATCATACACTTGCTCCCCAAGTACACTGCACCGTCCCGCTCGCGCACAGTTTAGACCGTGTACGGTTACTTTGTGTATTTACAGTAATAAATATATCCTTTTCTCTGTTAATTTTATTACTTCTTTCTCTATACTTCCCAACTTTGCGTTACAACAGGAGATAGAAAACTGACCTGAACTATATGAGGGCAATGCAGAAACGCAAGAAAAAAAACTGCGGGCAGAAACAGCAATGTTCATATATACAGATACACAGAAGGCGAATGCCTTGTATTGGCGAATACATGAGAAAGTGTTTGGCACTGTTTTGAACAACTTCAGTGCAGAAATGTGAAGAGATACACAGCGCAGAGTGTGCACGTCATCTGCGTTAGACTGGCCGAAAACAGTCAGCGCGTCATGTGTTGTACGTGCTCATACCGGTAATCTGTTAATTGCAATTTTCTTGCAATTTACCAGTAAAGACTGTATGTGTAAAAGGGGCTAATGATGTTCCAGAACTGAAAATAGCTAACATTCTTCCAAAAATCTTTCTCTGTGTTCATCAGAACAAAGTAATTTATACAGGTATGAAATTACATGAGGGTGAGTAAATGATGACAGAATTTTCATTTGTTGGGTGAACAAACTAATGGCAACTTAAAAATACAAATCTGGGATATGAGATCAAGATTTAAGCTTGTGATTTATGGTACACACACAAAAAGTTAAGTTTGTGTAAATTTAACTAATCTTATTATATTATAATCGTATTAAACTCAATGGAATTGCCACAAATACCACAAATTAGTATAGAAATTTTAATTTATTGTTTTTTACAATAAACTTTTTTGATATGCAATAAACAGGGCTGGAAAGGGTGAAAGCGGGGAAATGTAGTCCAGGGTAAAATTCAAGGGTTGGATGGAGTTCAAAATGTAGAGGATTTCCATCTTTTATCTACGTATGCACCGTGAGCCGGTGCTTCCAACAACAAAACTGAAGAGAATGGTCATTAAGCGAATGAGAAACACTGTCTAATCTATAAAAACCAAACACATTTTTTTTGGTACATAAAACAAATGCGTTATTTGTTTAAAAACTGAGGATGCTGTTTTCTGAGTGAATGATTTTTATCATTCTAGGGTGGTTCTGTACACACACTCCTGACACACAGATATGTTAAAATAACATTTAAAAGTGCATTTTCTGGATTAGGGGGCTCTAAGAACAAGCTCCACCCTTTAGTACAATGATAAACTCAAACGCCTCAACATAAAACCATATAACTCTTTCTACGTCCAAACATAACCAAACATAAACACCAACAAGTTTACCTTTTTCACATCTTATTTATAAAAATGTAATTTCCCCATCCGTTCTCATGCAAAACATGCTTGGAACAAGAAACTAGATTTTACGGACAGTAATACAAACAAAAATGATTAATGTAGGCCCAACGCAGAAATCTTAAGTAAACTTTTTATTCGAATGCATTCCAAATACAAATTACTTGCAATTACGTTCAGATTACTATTTTAACAGGAATTATGTTACATCAACTCATTAAAAAAACTTTATGGCTGCAAGAAAAACTTCAGGCTACAAAACTATTTTTGTGCAACACTATGCATAACTAATTCCTTTGAAAATACTGTTTGTAACAAAGTCTTTAATAAATACTGTGAAGTGAAGTGAAATGTTAGCAATATTGTCCAAGATTTTCTTGTTACAATAAATCAATAAAAAATGTAACGGATCATGTACATTTTAACCAGGTTAATTTAGTCAAAGTATTTTTTGTTAGTACCTACCTGATGAAGGAGTTATGTAGAAAAATGTGTGTTTCACCGTGTTTCCACACTGTAATTCACCAAAACCACAGCATGCATTTACATCATAGGATAGTTAGTGCTTGCTTTAGTAGAGCCCTACCCTTTTTGTAGATCTAAGGACTAAGGTTTGACACATCCCATTTTCTGGGCCCTGGTTCTAGCTGCTGTTACCACAATTATATTGAACAAACATTTGAATGCATTGTGTACACATGCACGTATCCATGATTGAATATAATTGAAAAGTCTAGAGATTTGTGTGATTTTCTGAGCAACGTTTGTTGATTAGAATTGGTTGTATTTGTCCTTCTGTTCTGCAATGAATGTTGCCTTTGTTGTTTGTTTAGTTAAAATCTGATCTGAAGGAAAGAGACATGGCTGTAGTGTACAGGGATTTGAATGCTGATTTATAAGATTGGGATGTGTCGCTCTGTTTTATTGACACAAAGAACAGCCAAAAGATTAAATGGAGATCCCACTCTTGAAACAGGTTCAGTTTACTCAAAGCAAGCAGAACATTTTGTCAACTTCATATTAACACAGTATACAGATTGTGTGTGCGTGTGTGTGTGCGTGCATGTGTGTGTGTATTACTTTCTGTGTGTTTAAATACCTATTATTACACATACGATCAAATCAAACAAATAACCAATTTAGGAAGCAACAAACTGTGAAAGTAAATTGAATAACATAAAGAAATAATTGTGTTAAACATATGGCTAAGTGGTACTTGAATGGTCTGAGAAATCCATTGTTAGTAAATTCATAACATAGTTACTCCCTAATCAAATATTTGCTGATAGGGTGCTACTCTAAAAGTGATAAGAAGTGACCAAGCTAATCATGTTACAGTTTAATTTGTATGACCAGTATAAAAAAGCATTTAAAAGTAAAGTACAAAAAGTGTAAGCACACATAGATTCTGTTTATGATGTAGAGGAACTGCAATTTATTATTTACTATATACATGTAAATCATTTTATGTGTGTGGTTGGCATCATCGCTACTACAAGAACAATAAGCACAGGATATTATCCTAAACGAAAAGTGGTTGTTCCTTATGTGCTACAGCCTGATAGATGAATATGACTCATACAGTATTTGCCCAGTGATGTATTGGATATTGTGCAGAGGTGTGGTCACACTTCACTACATCAGACCAATTGTACACCAGTTACTGCATAGTTGCTCTGAAACCAAAGCATGAATATTTTTAAGAGCGTACACACAATAGAGACTGACAGAGTTGGACAGTATCACCCCTTTGATATTTAAATAAAAGCTCGCAAGTGTCCAAAACTGTCTGTTTCAGACTGTCACAACTTGACATTATCTGACATCAGATACATACATCTGAGTGCATGCACACATTTACACCCCAATAGTGTTGTTCATGTTTATAAAAGCTTGTTTAACCGTTTTTAGATGACCTAATAAAGATTAAGTGAGTCAAATTATTCATCCAGTAATACAAAGACGTTGTTTTTGAAGGATATTTGTAATGTACTGTAACGGACACAACAGCAAGCACAGTATGTGCAAAAGCACTGTCAAAAAGATGTAGACGGTTTGAAAGCAACAACATAAACAAACGTTATTGTGCATGCACGCGTTCGTGGTCGGAACTTAACTTCCGGTACACTTACGCAAACAATAGAGCGCCTATAGATTATTTCTGATAACAAGCAAAAGAGACCGAGAAGAACCGTTACTTGGCTAAACTTGTCTCTCCAGTATTTTAAATGTAGACTGCGATACCAGAGCTCAACAATTATATGTCAATGTGCCTTATACATCCTTACGTTTTCTTTAAAGTCACCATGAAACAGAAGTTGTGTTTGACTTCTTTTCCGTATCGTGACGTACAGTATATGCGAGTGAAAGGGCTTCTGAAATTAGAAAAAAATGCAGGGCGGGGCTTTTTTTGCTCTTCCTTTTTGTTCATTTGTTCAGTGACTGACATGGGGTCCGGAGGGCAGGGCTAAAAATGCCCGGCCATAGGGAGGCTCAGAGATGACGTATTTTTGTATGCAAAACCCGGAAGCAAGTTAGCGTTTTTGGACTTCCGGTTCCATCGCTCCAAAGTCTGTGGGTTTTTTGAATGGGTTTTTGGTAAATCGCCTGAAATAAGGTCTGTGGTAAACAAATCCTCTAAATATTTTCACATTTTATTCTATGACATAAAACACACCAATTATAACACGCTTGTGATTTTTTAAAGCCTTGTGTCCTAAAAACAGCGGTTGCTAACAAGTTGCTATTGCGACTACTTCCTTGGGCGCCGGGGATCTTAGACGTCATCACGCATATAACGTTCACAAATAATGCAATATGGGCACAAATCTCTTAAAACGTAGATGGGGATTCATTCACGGAGTAATTATTTACCAAGGAATACATTTTTAATAAAGTTTGAAAGAGTTGTCGGAGTACACCTTAAGCGCAGTCTGTTTATAGCATCGTGTTAGCTTTTTACTTCCGCCGATTGTATTTCGGCTTCAAAAGTAACAAATGTTGTGTTAATTTGTAAAGATTATCTTGATAGACAAAAAGTGTAAACATCATAAACCTTTGTTAATCACACAGCTTATTTTTTGCAATCTTCCAAAAGTATATTGGAAAAATGCATATAGGCTTTCGGTCGAGGGAACCAGCGCAGCGCTTACTCTCTGAGCCTCTCCATTGGCCACCCAGTCAGTATAGTCCTACCCCTTTTTTGTTGCTTACATCATGTGGTGAAGAGTTGCTGTTGAGAGGGGAAAGGGAGCTTAATGTTTTTGATTAAAGATTACAAGTCCAAATGAATTAAAAAATAATGGAGTGCACGGATATATCATTTATAATAAGCACTGCAACACTGTGTAAAACACTAAGAAATTTCCTCTTTGATTTCATGGTGACTTTAAATGCGACAAAACTACAGTACCCTTCAACAAATTGTTTATTTAATAAAATTAACATTCAACAAAATTCAACCGATTTTATTGTTTATTTAATAAAATTATTATACAATAAATTAATATAAATTATCATTAATATAAATTTAGTAAAATATAAATAGTTATATTGTTAACCACTACTGATAAACAAACCGTCTATAGCAAAAATCAATTCAAAGGTCAGTGACAAATTGGAAAATATCAGAATAATGACTAAACATTGCTTATTAATTACATTAACATTTTTAAATGATTCCAGGTAAAAAATAGATTATAAATGTGCTTGATATGATTTCATAGAATGCGATAACAGCAACAATTAAGTGGCAAATGTTGCATGTAATGTAATATTAGGAGTCATTCACGACAGATAAAATGTAAAGTAGATGCAAAATACGTAATACAAATTCTGGAATTTCCCAAATACTGACCCACTATGCAAGCACATAAACCCATGATTACAGGCATTAGTGCTTGTTTTCTGCCTTGTTGTGGCCACCTGGGAGGATGTGCTCCTCAGTCACACTAATATGGTGAATTAGCTGCTCAGTGAGTTACAGAGACATGAATTCTGCCCTGCACTGATAACATCATACACAAGACTCTTTCACAGTCAAGTGTATTCAAAATATAATCGAATTCCACTGACGGAGAGGTAAATAAACTCACAACAGAATTGGATTTTACCCCATATTAAGAACATGGGACCAAGTTCCCTCATGTTTCCAATCAATCAGAAACATTATTTGATACATTTGAGTGCCAGTAAGCTAATCATATCATTTTGACTTTCTGGGTTACAAAAACAATATTGACACTGGTGATCAAAACAAGTTGGTAGACAGCCTCATGGTTGGAGATTTTTGGATCGTACAGTCAATCTGGTATTTGGGACATTACATGAGAGAATAATCAGAATTTACAAGAAAAGTGTGCCAGCAATACAGGTCAGAAAAGCTTTTTATTGAAGAACGCTCCACCCACATGAAAAACACAAACACTCTCAACTTCATAGTTTATTCATTAGCAGGAGGACATTAGTGAGAGACTGAGATTAATGGCTGATTTTGAGGAATGGGCTCTAAGTGGATATAATCAATGTGTGCCTGAACTATATGGCCTTTCTCTGCTGATGCTGTAATATTTTAAGAGCTCTCTCTCCCACTCTCTCGCTCTCACTCTGTCTGTGATTTTTCACCCAGTGCTTGTATATTTGGATGAAGTTGAAATGTTGTGTTGAAAATTAGTCAACTGTGGTTATCACCTTTAAAATGTGGTAATAACATTTCAGGAATTATGGGATGGCATGTTCCTTGCATATGGTCATCTGTCAGTGTGTTCTGGCAACTATTCAAGTCTTGCAAGTTTACAAAGAATTGTGCTGGGCCCCACAGCATCCCTAGCAACATTTTGTTATTTGTTTGTTTGTTACACGCTAAACTCGTGTCTTGAAATGTACTCATTTTACTATTTATTTTATTTGTGTCATATTTTAAGCATTTATTTGGACCGTACAGATTAAGTTACAATAAAAACATACAAACATAGCACTACATGGAAAATCTGCAGAAGTTTGTGCCTAAAAAACAAGCTCACCTGGTTGAATTAAATCACGTATACCATTCTCAATTCTAGTTATTATGCTGTAATGTACAGTATTTGTTATGTTGACATGCATGAGTTGCGTTATTATAGTTTTGATTTTAGTTTTATTAATTATTGAAATTAGCTTTTAGTTTATGTGTTAATATTAGTTAAAGTTTTAGCCATTTTGGTATATGCTTTTGTCATTTTATAATTTATTGGTTTATTTTTAATGTTGCTATATTAGGTTAATTAATTTTTATTTTAGTTTTATTTTAGTTTTTGTTCATTATTATAATTTTACTGCTTTAAACTTACTTCTGTTTAGTTTTGAGGCAACATTTCAATTTTTCCTTGAGTTAAGTTTTTCCAATAATTTTTAGGTCAATATTTTGTTTGATTTCGATGAACAGGAACGTTTTCAAAGTTATGTCCAATGACTGTTTTCTCATTTAGCTCACTTTACAGTCTCTTTATGAATCCCAAAGACTTAAAGTTCACCTCAAGGCCAAAAAGAAAACTAGACCAAATAGACAACAGCTGTCATTCGCCGGAATTGAATGAGACAAGGGAACAGAACGACTTAGAGCCCAGGTCAATTCGATTTCAAAGTCTTTGTAATTGGCATAATGTGGGACATTGTTGTTTGCAATGACACAACTAAAGGAAGTACAAAAAATTAAGACAGACACATAAAATATACATGAGCCAAAGTATCTTTCCAAAGTTCAACATCACATTAATACAAAGAGTACTGTGCATCCTTAATTTAATTTATTAATAGTAATTCATTAATAGTATCGGTACTGTTTAGCGTGTTGACAAAATGTTTATATGCTCTCCTACTTGTAAGTCGCTTTGGATAAAAGCATCTGCCAAATGAATAAATGTAAATGTATGTTGAATAAATGTGTTTATTACGACAATATCCTGATGTCCTTAACTTCTTCCCTGAAATTGTAAAATGTAATATTCTTAAAGCAATCATGAAATTACACTCCATACTGTAAACGCACTCAACACTGCAGATGTCGTTAATAAAATACTGCATAACTCTGTTGACACACCCACAACATCCTAGCCACGCCTACTTTACTGCAGACACACCCAGAACACACACAGTGCAGCGTCATCTCAGCAGAGAAACGCAGTGTCAACAAGCTCAGCACCAGTCTCCCTCGAACACACACGAACACTGCCTAACTGCAAGAGTGCCAGTGCTGCTGTGTGCAGAGATAAAAATAGCAAGCACAGACCATGCAGAGTGAGAGAGAGAGAGAGAGAGAGAGAGAGAGAGAGAGAGAGAGAGAAATAAACAGGGATGCTCACCAGTGGCTGATGCATGCCAGTTGGGAAATGCCAGGTGAAAACAGTCACACATGGTGCCTGTCGTCTGCGCCTCTTTCGCAAGCTGTCAAAATTTAAGTCTGCTCACGTCCTGCCCAAATTTCACCTCTCAGCTCGGGCAGCTTCGTCTTCGCCTTCCTCCTAAAGAACCTGCTGCTGCTTTCCCGAATCTCTCCTGATGCAGCCGGAGTCCGAAAATGTGAGTCTGGGCTGGTGTACGGGATCAAAGTCACCTCTAACTTTGCCTGGGAGAGAGAGGAAGAGAGAGAGATGTCTTGCTTCATCCACACTAGTTCCCACTACTCAGGCGTCTGCACTCTCTTCCCTCGCAGAATAAACACTCGTGCAGCAGACTAAAACAATTACAGGGGGTATGGCTGACTTGGGACGGGGGCTGAAGCTGAACGACGCAAATCCCGCCTTCTTGAACATCCCATCCCACCCTCGTGATTATCTCGACCAATCACTGCGAGGACACTGTGAAGAGTCGACCAGCTGATTGGTGTTGGACACAAGAAAAACATTCCACCTTTATAGGCATGCGACAGAGATGCGTAATTGGATTTGAGAGCACACAGTACGTGTTTTCATGTGTGTGGCTGAGAAGAGGAGAGTTGAGAATGTTATCGGTCAGGTGACCGTATACTGCCAGAGGTGCAGCTAATGCGTTTAGGAGACAGCGTGTACCTGGGATGTCTCGCATTTCACAACTTTGATGGTGTTTTGTCAGACAGAGATGAGAGATGCTTATATGGGAAGATGGTTGCTAAATGAGATTTATCATCCAAGGCCTAAGAATAAAAAGTGATGTCAGACCAGACTGTGACGTCAACCTGAGACCTAGAGCCTCACACTCAAACGACATCAATATTTTATCCTTTTTATGAACCGAACAAGTAGCAGAAACTCAAATATTAAAGATGACATTGTTTGATGTTGTCCTGATGAAATCGGTTTATACACAAGACGATATTTTTATTGTTCCATAAGTGCGTTCAGATAAATGTTTATTTTTCAAAGTCTGTGAGCTGATTTCTTATCAAGTACTTACAAACTACTAAATTATTTAACCTAGGCTTTCCACGTGGATTTTATACATCTATGTTCTTATACTGTATGACAACAATTCCAATTTGTGTATACGTTTTGAGACTAAGTTAACACTGTTGAAACAAAACTGAGAAATTTAGTCATGGCAGGTTACCTATGAAATATATATTAAAAGTTAAACACATGTAAACAAATTTCTCAGTTTGAAATTCATCACAGATGTCCGTATGTCTTTATGCCTCTGCATTTCAGACAGGGAGTGGCAGGATGATACTGCATTAGCCCCTGGCTTCTGCCCAAGAAACTCCACACCGAAATCAATTTGGGTACTTGAGAAAAACAGAATGTGCCCGGCAACCGTGTTTGCCTTCACTATTTCTACCAAAAGTGCTAACGCTGATCATCATCTTCCATCATTAGGTACCACATGTTCATTGAATTGTAAGGTAATTCATCCTCCACGTTAATAATATACAGTAATACCATAGCGTTTGGAAGTTTAAATACGGTATTGTATGACGTTTTTCATCTGCAGAACACAAAAGAAGGTATTTTGAAGAATGTCGGTAACCAAACAACACTTACATTGTATGACACAAAACCTCTGAGACATTCTTAAAACATCTTTGGTGTTTCACAGTCACATATTATGAATGACATGAGGGTGATTAAATTGAGATTTGTATTTTTGGTTGAACTGTCTCTTTAAGGTTTCTGCTGTTTAGTAGATGATCTAGAACTCTGGGAAACAATTGTGAAACATAAACTGTACTGTACTGTTCATTGATCTATAGTTTTAACATTTACATTTGGGAGACAGTTTCCATCCAAAGCAATTTACATCAAAATGTATATCATATTTAATATAAATTATAAATATATCATTAGTATGTGTTGCCTGGAATTAAACCCTTAAAGGGATAGTTCACCCAAAATTGAAAATTCTGTCATGAAGTATTCAACCTCAAGTTGTTTCAAACCTGTATGCATTTCTTTGTTCTGATGGACACAAAGAAAGATATTTGAAAGAATGTTAGCAACATACATATCTGGGACATCGTTGGCTATCATAGTACAAAATTTGTATCAAAGGTGCAGAGAACTGTTTGCTTTTCAAAAATACCAATATCAAATGTCAAAATATCTCATTTTGTGTTCAACAGAACAAAAAAATGAAACACTACCTTTTCCTATATGGTAGTCAATGATGTCCCAGAATTGTCAGTTGCTAACATTCTTCCAAATATCTTCTTTGTGTTCAACAGAATAAAGAAATGTATACAGGTTTGGAACAACCCGAGGGTGAAATGATGATTGACTTTTCATTTTTGGGTGAACTGTCCCTTTAACTCTTGAATTGCATGCCATATACTGTGACAGCCACAGGAAGCCACAGTGTCTGTCCTTCACGGTTTCCATTAGCATCAAGCTAATTCATAGTAATAGGGAAGGGCTGTAATCCAGGGCCACCTGTAGCAGGAATTAAATTAGCATCTTTTTGTATATTAGTCTCAATCTTTTGGCACCACTTCTCCAACACGCAGAATATTGATCGTACTAAGTCTCCAGTTTCTGACTCACCTCTGACTGGAGAGTGTGTCTTTAATATACAGTATGTGTTAAAAGCCAAGGTCCATAAAGACAGTTGACCTGCATGAAAACTATGCTATCATATCATTACTCACTCTCTTATTGTTCCAAACCCTCGTGACTTTTTTTGTTATGTGTAACCTAAAAGGCAGAATTCAATACACTTGTAATGAAACGTCTAAAACGTCTCCTCCTGTGTCCCACACAGGAAAGTCATATGGGTTTGGAATGACATTAGGGTGAGTAGATTATCACAGAATGTTCATTTCTAGGAATTGAGTCCATTAAACTGTAGTCCTGAAGAGGTTTTGACCTTTTGCACAGAAGGTGGAACTTAAGGTTACAACTTAAAGTAATAATGCTGTCATGGTTCTGCCTCTTCTTGTCAGGTCTTTCTTGGTCTTGTGGCAGAACCATGACAGAGCCTCTTGTTTTGTGTGGAGAGAAACATATTATTGTGGTCACGAGATAATGTGCGTTCACACCAGTCTCGTCTTTGGCCCCGCCCCTCTCGATTCCTCGTTCAGCTTCCCACCTGTGACTCATTACCCACACCTGCCTAGTGTTAATTTACCCCTTGTTAGTCTCCCTATATAATGCCCTTGTGTCTTCTGTCCTGTGCTAGTTCGTTTTGTTCCATGTCTTGGTTGACGTTGCTTCGTGTTCCTGCCCGTGACATTTAATCAAGATAAGTTTAGTCAGTGTAAGTGTTTGTCTAGTGTTGTTTTGGTTAGTTTACGTTCCTGTGTAGTCTGTGATTATTTATCCCTTTGTCATTGTTATTTTACCCCCTCGTGGGTCTTTGTTTTGTATTTTTTCGTCCAATAAATCTTTGTTTTTTGTTAACCCCTTAATTGCTGCTTGGGTTCGTCCCTGCAATTTCCTGACAAATGCTCACTTCATTCCAGAGGTGACCTCAGAACTTAATCAGCCAAGACATTTTTTTAACCTTTTAAAAACGTCATGTGCCTTAAACTGATTGATTCAATTCCACGCTGAACAGAGCTGTCAGTTTTAAGCATTTACATGCAAATGTTATTTTCTGATTTTATCATGTATTTTATGGACATTCTTGTCCTTATGGATGGATCACACATGTGTATCTGATGTGATAATAATCGGATTGTGTCTAATATGGTCCCACAACAAAAAGAGCAGTAAAATAGATGATTAAATGTGAAATTCAATTTGACTGTATCCGATGCACCATACATTACAGGTAGTAAGAAACACCTCAACTTTCTCAGAGGTTAGTGTCAGATGCACAGCATGCGTTATGCAGAATAATGCTAAGGGCTTAGATTAAGCCAATATCTGTTAGAAACGTGCCTTTAAAAAACGAAATATTACTGATGTGCATCTTTAGACAAAAAAATGGCACTGCTATATTTTAAGACGTCAAAGCAAGTTGTTTTTAGTTCAGACAGATCAAGCATGCATTTTTGGTGTAAGCCCTGTCAAACAGGGCCTAAATCCATATATGCAATATATAATGGAAAACATAGTTGATTAAGATGATAGAAACATCAACAGTTAATAGTTTGTTATCATGGATAGGTACTCACATCTGCTGCAAGTGATTTGACATCAGGAATCAGACAAATGACATTCATCAGATCCAGTAACTCACATACTGTATAGTCTGGTATACAAGCCTGCACACTAAATCACTTCTATAATTTTTGAAACTCTAGATGTGATGTCACTACATGCCCTCAATATATTTTTATTACCGAGACATTTAAAAAACATTTAGACAATGTGTGGGTGTCTGGTGTCTCATAACCAAAAGCTCCGCCTGCGAGCTTCAAAATATGTTATACTTCTTTTTAACTGATGTATTAGTTTATAATGTAGATGTATTATGCACATGCTTTTCTGCATTTAGATGTTGTACAGTGTAGTTGTGTCCATGTCCAGTGCATTGATTCTTCTGCTGTTTGTAGATAAAACTGATCCTGTATTATTACTGCATGTGTTTGATGCTGCACATTTTGCCGATTCTGCAGCTCCCGCAGAAGCGATGAGAGAATAAACACTGATGCAGCCCATGAAACAGCACACACCACAGGAGGCCAGAGCTGCAGGTGACCATTCGTGAGATACTGTAGGCCAAGAGATGTTCCAAGAGTGCTGATACAGGCCAAATCATTTGATCAAGCTACACAATCCTGAACCTGTATTGTAAGAAAGAAAAAAGGGGTTCTTCACACGTTAATGCGTTTTGGGACACCTTTGGTTTAGTCTTACTTGTTCGCAGGAGCCTTGGATTTTCATAAATAGTTTTAGTTTTACATACTTTACCTCATCTATCAGTATTCATTCTCTGTGGAAACCATGTGAGTCAGTGCTGTAATGTACTTTTAAACTACATCATTAATATGCGTGGGTAGAAATAGGTTTAGAGCCATCACTGATTAAAAGTAAGCTACATTATGTTACATTATGAATCCACTGCTCTCTTGCTCCATGAATGTTGAGGACAAGGTTGGCATGCTTAAAATACTTGGTTTGTCTTGGAAATTAGAGTGGGAAAAAGAGGGCCTGTTTGTCAAAACAAGAATTAACAATTGAATTAGTAAAGACGGGGTTTTCTTCAGTCATTCAAAATGTACACTAGAATATAGTGATGTTGTGTAAAACAAAATATATTAACTGACCACATTGAGGCCATTCATATACAGTAGCTAGTTTCCGACAGATATAGAATGAGAACTCTTTCATTTACTTTAATTCAATGCCTGACTGACCAATTGTTTATAAATTGTTATGTGAAATAACAAAATATAATTTAATAATATATATATTATGTGCTTTATATTTACAATGCATTAAACTAAACACATCCTTAAGGATGTTGTCCTAGACAGCCAGAGGACATCAGGAAAAACACCAGCGTCATGGAAAATGCAGAATAAATAGGATGAGGATGACTAATGATTAATACTGTGCGGTTAATTTGTTAGTTCATAAATCAATTTAGAGCTAATTCAATTTATAAGAGGAGGGAAGATAGTGAAGCTCCTGTTTTTTCAAGCGATGCTCAACATGTGTTATGTGCAACAGGAATAGTCAAGACTACAAGAACAAAGTGATATGTCTAAGCTGTTTATTGACATTTTAAATTAAATATGAATTAAAAACTTTCTATGCATGTTGCAAAGTTGTGTTTGGAGTGTAAACTGAATCTGCAGCTTTATGAAGAATTTAAATGAACAGTTCATCTAAAAATGAAAATTCTGTCATCATTCTTCCAAACATGTTTACATTTTTAAAGAAAGATATGTGAATGTTTCTAACCAAATAATTCTGGGGCACCATTGACTACCATAGAAAATACGGTAGGCCCAGAACTGTTTGGTATCCCAAATTCTTCAAAAAAAATTCTGTAAGAGAAAATCTACAAGAGAACTACAAAAGAAGCTTGTCTTGTGAGCTTTTTGTTTTTCGTACATATTCAAATAAAACCCATATTCCCTGATATGCTGTAGTTTGCCTTTTTGTAAATACCTTTGGGGCGGTTTCCCAGACAGGGAATAGCCTAAAACAGGACTAGGCCTTGGTTAAATTAGGATATTTAAGTAGTTTTTAAAAACTTTAGAAAAATCGCACACGGATATATTTTAAGATATGTCAGTGCAAGTTGTTTTCGATTAAGACACCTCTAAACAACATAGTGAATTCCACGCAAGGGGACCGCGGTGTATGTAGATAGAAATAGCTCATTCTAAGATATTAAAAACATAACGCTTCATTATGTAAGGTCTTTATACATCTCTGAAGACAGTTATGTATATTAAATTCTAGTTGAATCTACCCCTCTACATTTCAAAGTTCATGTGCTCTTAAATGTTCAGCAAGCCAAAGAGAACACGATGGACTTACTCAGCTCAACTTTTGACTCCGCTTACTCATTGAAATAGCAGATTTATTTGATGAGCATTGATAAACGCATTTATATCTGTCTCGCCTATCATATACATAATTCAATTGTCTGTGTGCTTACATCAGTCATTGCTGTTCTCTGATGGTAAAATGCTGATTTGCTTGTTATGTAAAGCCTTATTGAAACTATCCCATCACATACAGATGATTGTGCATCAACACAGGTCCCTCATGCATCTCATTTTTAAATTCCTTACACGTTTTATTTACATTTTCTCATATTTTGCTGAGTCACATTTGTGGAATATTGGACATCAACCAATGAATGTTCATCGGGGCGTCTGTGGCGCCAGTCCTGCATGTGTGCGGTTACTTCAATTCCGGAATTAAACCTGCTGTAGCCTTCCCAAAGTCTTTAATTCAACAATAATTCACTTGAACTGAATGATGTCACAAGTCACATAAACATTCTTTTGAAGACCAATTCAGTTTTTAGTCAATTTGTGGCTAGAACATGTTTTTTTTGCATTTTTGTAGATTTCTGAAAAGCATTTCTGAAAGTGCAGTAAAACAATATAAAGACATTATTGTTACAGTATTTTTTTAACTGTTCATTTAAAAAAGGTGTCAGTCCCTGAACTGCAGGCCAGATCTCAAAAACAGCTAAATTATCAAATGGTAAATTAAAAATCATTACAACAATCGACAAAAATGGATAGTGTGTTGATAAGGAGAAACTGTGGTTAAATTGACATTCGCATAGGAACAACCTATAAGACCGAAAAATGTGCAACTCTGTGACCCAGACTCAACACAAACTGGGTCATGACTCGTGAGCGTCACAAAATTGTAATTTAAGACAGGACTGCCATTTAAAGACCACGTGTATCCAAGGGCAACGTGCAAAAATGTGTAACCTGGCATGAAGAGCACAACGCCGTGACTTCAGAACAATAATTCAGCAGCAGTTTTATGAACACCAAATGCCAATGGTCTCCCCCGTCTCCAACTTAAAACATGCCAGAATATTCATTGGGAGTTTCCAGCTCTCTAAACCCTAAAGAATAACCCAGTGTTGCCAGATCTTTCTTGCTAAAAAAGCAATCTGTTCTGATAAAGCAAGGCCAACCAAAACAAGACTAAATAGTGACCCCTGGGGGTCAAGCAGATTAAGAAGAATTGTCTGATTTCTTTCTGGATTTACTGTAGCAAAAACTGTGGGGTAGGTGGAAAGCAGTTTACATGACTAACAAACTTTTGTTTACATAAACTAAACAAAAACTATAGTGATTTATATTGACGTTATGTTAGGTGTGACTAGAACAGAAGGTAGGGCTATTAGTGGTTGGTCATAATTGATCATGCTACCATTACCAAGCTGTAGCAAGCCAAAGTATGTGAGTGATTATAAAAAAAATCAATTATTAATAAACCACAACCCATACTCATATCAAAAGCTAGATTAATGTCACTTATGGAGACATGCAGCCCTGTCCGGCCAATAACATAACACTGCTGAAACATGTTGTTGTGGTCAGACCTTACATTTCATAAATCTATATCAGTTAAAATGATGTGCTTGAGTTTTTTTATCTTTTTTTGTGAGACTGTCCCTGCCTGCCTCAGTTCACGGAGTGTCTACAGAGGCTCATTTCTTATTGTAGTGTTGCCCTCTATTGGAGAAATATCACAGTAAGATGAAGAAAACACTGTTGTGAAAGTAAATAGATTTATTTCTTTAACACGTATAAATACATAAAGTTTTTAAAACACATAAAATATTTGCACCAATATCTATGAACGTTAACATACATTTATACTGAGAATATAAGGCGTCTTTCTACTGGTTTCAATACATTGCGCAGCGTTTTATTCTTAAGACAATGTTAAATGTAAAAATAATTTCTCTTAAAAAAAAAAACAGTATTTCTTCAAAATATTTCTTCAACAGACATAATGAGGAACCATGTCAGAGCTTATTAAAGACATTTAGCAATGTAAACATTGATTGTTAACCTTCTATTAATTAGGGGCTTTTTGACCCATTTCTTTCCAGCTCTTCCACAGCATCAGGCCCTGGCTTTTACCCTTAACAACCATAAAGCGAGGTAGTTTATAGCCATTAAACTGGCCAACTCCAGCATCTCTTCCCATAGCAACCAGCATACTCACATTTCCTAAAAGGAAACAAATTCATATTGATGAATATTAATGTCTAATATGTTTACCACGTAAGGACACACAGGCAAAAAAAGGTTTTCAAAAACTGCAATGCAATCGCTTTCATGAGCATTTGCTGTCAAATCACCCGGCAATTATGTTAGCTGGAAAAAAGAAGCGCAGATATTCTGCCAAAACTTTTTCTCTTTCTGTGAATCATGAAATAAAGAAAATAACATGGGATCACAACAACATGAGAGTGAGTAGACTATAACAAAAAAACAGTTGAACTAATTCTTTAGCTATCTTTACTACTATTTAATATTCAGTTGTATTACCTGGGTGGTATGAAGTCAATGCTTTTCCAGACAGACTGTTTGTAATATTGGTGGCAGCAACTGCAGCATGAAGTCCAGCGTGATATGCCATCTTGGGCTCACTGATATTGGCACAGTCACCTACAGCGTACACATTGTCAAAGCCGTCCACTTGTAGGTGCTTGTTCACCTTCAAAGCTCCGTTCTCTGCTACCGACGCACCTGAAGAGAGCACAGCATATGTTTCATGTTAGTTTAGTAATTTAGTCTAATTAACGAAGACATTAACGAAATATAATGTTAATATAGGGCACAGCTAGTAGAAGTAAAAAAACTCACATTTCATAAAAGTAAATAACATTCTTTCCGCTTAGTAAATGAACTAGCAGGTGATCCGAACCTCATTAAAAATGTACAGAGCATCCATCCACATGAAAAACGTTCATCCACATTTTATTTCATCTGCAAGGTTCTGCTTTAAGAGCAAAAAGCAACTAAACTAACTGACAGACCAAACTGCAGGTGAATGGATCCACTCTCATGTGGGATGCACCATTCTGTTTAGGTAGCAGCCTTGTTACGATTTTACAGCACATGACTACCCACAATGTGCATTCCTGTAAGTAAACTGCAAGATTCACTGATGATTGTGGTAGGGTGGCACATGGTGTGCATGAGGTGACCGACCCCATTCTATACACTTAACATACAAAAAAAAAAAACACTTACTCAGACTGGAGCAGTATGCTTCGGAGTTGATCTTATTTCCAGTGCAGCAGATGACCAAGTCAGCTGTGACCTGCTCGTTCTTATTGGTCTTGACCACCATGCCACTCCGACACTTGTTGAATTCCAGCTCGTCCAGATTTGACACTTTATGGCCTGTATTTGAGTAAATAGTGAAACAAATCAAAAAGATATTCTTTCCACCTCAAACCATAATAGAACTAAGGATCATGGAGCATCTTGATTTCCTTAATGTCCAAGGAACAGTTAATTGCCAAAGGAACAGTTCAACCAAAAATGAAAATTCTCTCACGATTTACTCATCCTCGCATTGTCTTTAAATCTCATTGGTTCTTGCATGTTTTGTGACGAAACATCATATCATAAGACCTGCATGATGCAGAGGAGCTTAAGGTAGATGCTGCTAAGCAACCTCAACATGTAACATGAACAAACAGAAGTATACCCAGCAATAGCTCCACCCCCTTTTCCAGCAGCACCTGCTTGGCCTGTTCTTTTACACTAGGGAGCAGCTCAGGATCAGCCAAGTCATCGCGCGGGTGAATCAGAATCACCTAGATTACAAAAACAAACAGGCAGTCATGCAACTTAGACATCTTATTATCACAACATCAAATCATCAACATCAACAGGCAGTCACCTTCTTCTTCGGAAATTCTGTCTTGACCTCTGCAGCCATTTCAACACCAGTGGTTCCACCGCCAACAACCAGGATCGTGTTGGCTGCCTGGATCTGCAAAATTGGATAAAAACATATGAATAAATACAAACCCCACATACGGTTTGGACTGGTAATGGTTACAGCTACAAATGCACAACATGAAAAGCATGACAGTACAAAGACTCACCTCGTTCCCAAAATCCTCATATTTCTGAATAGCTGACTGGTAGGTGTCCACAGAATTGTGTTTGCCTGGGAAAGGTCCACTTGTACCAGTACACAGAAGGAGGTGTGAATAACGTACTTCCTGAAAACATATATCAGTAAATTTACATGCATAAAAAGAGGGCTCTGTTTGCTCATAATTTCGCTTTCTTCTGCTCGTACCTTTCCATTGTCGAGCACAAGTGTCTGCGTTTCCGTATCTATCCGCATAACACGTCCTTGGAGGAAATTTAACCCAAAAGTTTCTTTATATGGTATAAAAGTCTGTTTGGCAAAACCTGCAGGAACACATTCAAAGCTGTCGAGTTATCCCAATAAACCAGCTGTGTTACATTTTGCAGACAATTGTTGCATACCACTTTGAACCGAGGCACGTAGAGCTGCAACGTTGTGATGAAAGGCATCAAGGATGTCGATAAGCATAAATGGCACACCATGATGCTTGAGGTGTTGAGCAGCTGCGACACCACCGAAACCACCTCCGACGACAACCACATGGACGTTCTGGTCAATAGACAACTGCCCACCCATAATGCTTCCCTGCAAAAAAAGGGAAAACTGTGAAAACAAAATTCAGATTTTTGTATAGTTTGTAAAGTAAGATCGGTTCCGGTAGGTAACACACATTAATATGACATTATTGAATAAATACTATAGAAATATGATAATGAGTTGCATTAAGCTTTTGGGCACGTGGTGAAGCAGCCTAGTTGAACTTAAGTTTGCCCTCTTTCTGTGCATTCCAGAAATGCCTGCCTTAACTTTACATAGTTAGGACAAATAAATATTTAGTTTTACATATCAAAACAAGGACTCGTTCCAGTTTCTAAAAAAAAAAACAAGGACTCAAGTCAAAACGCTGATGCTAAAAAGCACCCTCCCATTGTGACAACTTACCCCATATACTCTGACAACACAACTGTATCTACTTTCCAGAATAATAACGAAAGAAATGTAGCAAAGACACGAGGACATGTGCCAATAAAGCGTTAAAATAATACTAAATAAATCTACCGTGACAAACATTTAAGCGAATAAAAAAGTGTCCCGCTCGCTACAGAAAGAATGTCAACGTAAAAGGACCACACATCCGTAAAGTCATATTCATAATTTACAAACACGAACTACATTATAACAAATAAACTAAAAAGACAAGCTCGTAATCCTTGCATTACATAAAGCATAACGTAATGTCTTGAACACTTACCGAGATATATGGAGATATATGGAATGCCCAACCAGTTCCTGCACAGTCCACACGGACGACGAGTCTCTTGTCTTCAGCTCTTATGTCTGTGCACTGCGCGGTGTTTTATCCAATGGCAGCGCGAGGTGTGATGGTGGAGGGCAGGGCTTCTTATGTGTTGAAGGATGTTCAGCTACACGGAAAAATGATTCCAAAATCTGCATTTCCTTTCCTCACCCAGAGGTATAGAGGAAGGTGCACGCGAAGGTTGATGTTTGTAATGATTGTTAAAGTGTTGTCTGTAGATCTGTAGTCACTGTCACGGATAGGTTATTTACAGACCAATCATCTAATAATACAGTACATTGCATATTACAGTGAGTGGTCATGTAGTGCTGAGTCACTGTGACAGAGAAACAGAGAGATGATTTGATTTGACTTAAGTATGATTCATCTCTAGAACCTTCCCTAAAAGTGCAAAAGGTCATACATTTCACCTTTACTTCGGTTATCAGTGAAATAATGGCATCTTGTTTAAATGTTGCATAGTCTATATTATGCTACAAGATCAGCAGATTCTGTAGCCATCTTCAAGAATCGGCTGAAAACACATCTCTTCCGTCAGCACCTGACCGATCAGTTCTGACTTCTATTTCTTTTCTACTCTTTCTATAAAAAAACTTAGCTGTATACTGTGGTAGGCTATATGAGACCAGTTTTATTGCACTTATGCTTTTTGTTGTTCCAATTGCATCTATTGTTTACCTAATTTTGGGTAAAAGCATCTTCTAAATGACTAAATGTAAATGTTATAGTTCATTAAAATCACATCTAACATAAAAGGGGCAAAATTACCTCAAAATGCAACTGAATTATAAGCTAATACCTGAATATAATTCACTGGAATTTAAACCTAAACTGAAATTTAACTTAAAGTTTTTTTTGTTGTTGTTGTGAAGTATGGTAGAAATATTAATTGGGTTACGTCGTGAAAGTTCCCCCAGTTTATGAAAGAATCTCTCTTGGCGCACGTTTGCCAACTGGTGGCGCTACAATATTAGTTTTACTTTTAAAGGAACAGTTCACCCAAAAATGAAAATTCTGTCTTCATTTACTCACCCTCAAGTTCCGACTTGATGAACACAAAGAAAGATATTTGGAAAAATGCTTGTAACCAAACATAGTAGGAAAATTTTCTTTGTAGGTCTTTGCACATACTGTCCGAAATTTACGTATGCTTTTTTTTCGTTTTTGGCGCTCGTTTGTACGATGTCTCTGAATTGTAAAAACGCCTCTCAAAATGCTTGCTACGGATGCGAAAAACGCATAAAATCGAACCCAGTCCGAATTTTTTTATGACGGACGAAAATATCGAAGGCAGTGTGTAAATGTGATTGACACAACATGGGGTCGTATTTATTTTTTAACGTGCGGAAATTTCGGAC
The DNA here is from genome assembly GCF_024868665.1 of Triplophysa rosa. NCBI lineage: Eukaryota > Metazoa > Chordata > Actinopteri > Cypriniformes > Nemacheilidae > Triplophysa > Triplophysa rosa. Next base: position 9,115,388 of record NC_079898.1, read on the forward strand.
GCAAATTTCGGACTCGATGTGAGTTTCTTTGTTCTGTTGAACACAAAAGAAGATGTTTTGAAGAATGTAGGAAAGCAAATAGTTTGGGGGCATTTTTACTACTGTGGTAGTCAATGGTTGCCAAGAACTGTTTGGTTACAAGCATTCTTCCAAAGGTCTTTCTTTGTGTTCATTAGAACAAAGAAATGTATACAGATTTGAAACAACTCGAGGGTGAGTAAATGATGACAGAATTTTCATTTTTGGGTGAACACAATTTCATTTGAGCCTATGGCTATACAGAGACGTAGAATCGAATGGCATGTGAAATATGTAACCATAAGAAGTCGTTTATAAATGTGCGAATCGTTTAAAAAAAGGGTTTCTGATTAGCTTTAGCTAGAGTATATTTAGTGATATTGTGATAATAGTTAAATATATACACAACTGCAGATTGTTTGAAATTCTTTGTATGGCATTTTAAAATGAACTGCTAATGATTTACAAAGGCTTAAAATATATGTATAGCAGGCCTTTATCTGTCTCCTGTTAGATGTCTTTTTTTTACAAATTAAATCAGTGTTTGTTTGTTTTTATTTTATTTCTGCTTTAAACAATTATTTTGTGCGTTTTCTGTAAAATGTGTATGACCTTTTCGTAAAGCTTATACAATCATTAAAATGTAGAGAAAAAAATAAAAATCAGAGTAACAACAATGTTTAGCTTTAACTGTAATGTTTTTATTCCAGAGTGGGGGGCTGAATCTGGGGTCTTGGGGATCGTACTGTCAGTACAGTGAGTCCACCGCCTGACCAGCAGGGGCTGCAGATGGAGCATCAGTGAACGAGCAGTGACTCTCTCCATACTGAAGCTGCTAGTAGAGTCCGGTGAACGGACGCTCGCTCGCCCGAGGGATGAGTGCGAGTGTCTGTCCTGCAACAGTATACTTTAATCTCGGGAAGTGATGCCGTACTTATGTCGCAATTCAAAAGGCGAAGAGTCTTTTACTGTACATGACCGTTATTTTATGACCATATATTGATAGTACGAAACCGCAACTGATGTTGGTCAGAAAGTGACTTTAACGGGAACGGAGGCATCGTGAGTTTAACGGTAAGATGATTTATATTGCGTCGTTGTCATATTAACCCAAAGGAAATTTATTTTGATAGTATGCGTATTTATCAGGGTTCATGGTTTAGTGGGAAAGTACCACGATTTCTATTGTTTTACATGAGTCTTCCCCCTCGTTCCCATGGTGAAGTATACCAAACCCGCGTGCTGCATTGTGGGATACCTGTAGCCTTTTATGCTTAAGAGCAGTTTAATAGGGATTAGACACGAATGCTGTTTACTATTTATGTCTTTTATTGTTATTCTTTAATATTCACGTTGATATAATATATGTATTGATCGGGAAGTTCCAATAGTGCAACTTTTATTGTGAAAATATTGCAATAAAGTTGTGTAATCTAAAGAACCTGTTTTGACTTGAGTTGAGGGTCAAGGATCTTTGTGGTTCTAAAAACAAGACCAGTCCGTTTCAAAGTGGATTCACTGTCTCACAAAATTACATTAAGTTACACTTTAAAAAATTAAACATATATAAAATAAGCAAATTTACCATATTCTCCCTATAGTCACTATAGTTTAATGATATTATTTGTGCTTAAACTGTGGTCATAAAAAAATGGTAGTCAATCCACAAAAATCATGGTAACTTTACTCTTACTGTGATAAAACCTTGGTGGTTTTTTAAAGGGTAGTAGAAAGAAGGTATTTTAGGCGATGCTGTAAGCAGAATGGATTTCACAATCTAGATTCTGTTTTGCATTTTAAGGGCATTCTTTCTCTCCTAAAAGACTAACCAGGCTCTCATTGGCTCAAAACACTGAGGCATTTGATATGGATGAGTACTCAAGTTGTTAGAATAATATACTTTATTGCCAGTTGGACTAAAACAATGGAATTCTTAGGCACACTGATCTCTCTTTGCAAAACTAAAGACACTAAGAAAGTAAAGGACCAAATATGAGGCACCTCCAGGAAACAGAATGAATGTGTTTAAAAAGACAAAGTATAAATGCAAATGTCAATTGAATAGTCTATTAATAAAAAACCTGGCTATGGATTTTTCCAAAAATCAAACTATCAATTTTCTCATTGTTTGGCATGATAAGCTGTTCCTCTATGGGATAATGAAAGATTGACCACTAACTTTGTTTGTCACTGATAATTCTGGATTCACAGAACTTGCAGGCAGTTCAGAATGTTGTGGGATGGATGAGGAGGAGCAGAACCGCTATGTGGCCCAGCTGAAGGCTGAATTCGACAGCTGTGACACCACAGGCACAGGTTACCTTGACAAAGAGGAGCTTACCGCCTTATGCCACAAACTCAGCTTAGATGCCCATCTCACCTTGCTGCTGGACACTCTTCTAGGTCCACAGCATTATGCCAGGGTAAGATCAAAAGTGCTGTTTTTAACCTAACTGTGCATGAGATATCATTAGACATTAAAATAACCTGTTTTGTCTTGTTGCAGATTAATTTTGAGGAGTTCAAAGAGGGCTTTGTGGCTGTGTTGTCGAGGTCGTTGGATTTCAGTACATCAGAGGAGGAGAGCAGCTATCTTGAGCCAGGTATTTAAATAGCAGATGGAAGACATTTGTACTGTTTGCCCGCAGGCTTGGAATCTTCATCATGATTGTTGTTTCTAAAGCTGGTTTGTTGCTGATATATCATGTGCAGTTGATTTTAGTCCAGTCGTGTGAAGGACTTGAAGCCTTCTGGTGATGCTGCCTAAAATCTATCTTCATTTTGTTAATAAACAGCCCAGTGTTCATGGTTCTGTTCATAGGGAGGGTGTTGTAAAGAAAAACATGCAAATGCATGTATATATTATGTTCTGAGTGAAAAAACTAAACATCACAACCTTTTGCCACTTATTTGACAGAAAAGACAAAACATCACTTTTAACCACATAAATGCTGGTTTAAGACCAGAAGCGTTTGGATGCTTTCTGGTTGTTGAAATTGGCCACAATGACATTGGGACCAACGTGTTTTAAGAAATTTAGAAATTTAAACTTTTTTAAAATTTTAACAAGGAAACGTTTTTAACTACTTTGGAGGTCACCTTATGACAAGACATACAAACAATACAAACAATGTTTTTATCTCAGTAAATGAAGATAGATTTGGGTTTGTCTTATATTTTGTCAAGTATTTGTGATAACATCATGTTATGTTGAAAATCATAAAGAAGTACTAAAAGAAATCCTTTAATCCAAATAAAAGTCAAGTTTGTCTTTAAAGACAGTCTGGATATGTTTATAAAGACAAACTAACAACATGTTTATTCTTGTGTATTGTATTTTTTACAACAGTAGCTCATAATAACGTGAGGTATCCGCCAATTTTTTTTGTTGACTTTTATATTAAAACTAGATTTTGAGGGAACAATGCAGATTCTGTCATCTTTTGTTTAAGCCAAATCCAAAATATAGTTCACTTATGTGTCAGCATGCATTTGTAGTTTTGGGCAGAAATAAAGGTGTTTTAGTGCTCAAGGCTGCGTTTACCATAGTGAACAATAATATCTGAAACGTGTGATGAGAAACAGATGTTAAACTGATCTCTGATTCATTGTAAACATATTTCATTTTTTATTAGATGTACAAATGAAATGAGGGCAGCTTTTAAAATACATTCACAGCCAACATGGAATTCAAATTAAATCAAAGTATTTAATTTATTTTGACTACTTTCTTATTTTATCCGAGATATTGCCGATTTCTGAAAGGCCTCATTTTCATGTGCTTCTAGCAGTCCCAGAAGAAGTGAAGCCTAAATATGTGAAAGGAACCAAAAGGTACGGCCGCCGATCACGACCAGACAAGAATGACTTGGAGCTTACAGTCGACTCGGAAGACTCGCCAGCGTTTGACAAACTAGAAACAAATGGTGTGAGGAGAGCCAAGCTCAGACGCTCCACCTCACTGGAGAGTGTTGAGGTAAAATATGTACACAATCTAAACATCTGTGCCGTTTACAGTGGAAACCAAAGAGCTAAGTTTTTAATTGATTGTACTAAGAATCTAATTCACTTTGAACTCAAGTGTGAATTCAGTTTGAATGCAGATTGAAATGCAAGGTGTGTCTTGATGCGAACAGGCATTGTTAAAATGTTAGCACCTGTAATGTTTACACTGCATTGTTCTCAGAGTGTTGCATTGTTAGTCAGTTTAACACCTGAGTCAGTTTGGAATGGGTCTGGTCTGACCTGGTTTTCACAGACAGGAAGTGTGGTATTGTGGAATGTGCAAGTGCTGCGGGCCCCCACCTTCACCATACTTTAGTGTTACTTTTGGCTCAGGATCATTTCACATTCCCTCTTATTCTCTCTCTCTCTCTCTCTCTCTCTCTCTCTCTCTCTCTCTTTCTTTTTCCAAAGAGCACTTATAAAAGAGGTCTGTTTTATTCTGCTGTGTCTGTGCTTTTTCATCTGGAGTCATTTTACAGTGCCAGTTCAAATGAAAACCTGTACTTTTGAAACTCTCAGTCCTTGTATTTTGTTTTTAAAGAGTTATTTTGGATTAAGTATCATCTTGCCTTGGCACTAGAAGTAAATAATGATAATTTGGGTTGCCACAGTGTCCCTTTACAGAATGTTATGGGGGAGGGAAGCCTCCATTGTTACAGGCATTTTAAGTTTTAAATAACATTGTAAATTGCTGGTGTTGGCAAGGACAACTACAATTGTTACTGGTTTTTGTCTTTGACATAGAACCCTTTCAGCACAGTTTGGTGCTACAGTCATGAATAATAACTTGAATTGTGTGTTTTTGTGGAGTATTGCATAAGCAACGCAAAGGTCATAGGTTCGATCCCGAGGGAACACATACTGATAAAAAATACATCGCTTGAATGCAATATAATTCACTTTAGATAAAAAGTGAAGTAAAAAAAGGCTACGGCGAAGGTATGACGCAGAACCATAAATCGCCCTTTAGACTTGGGCAAGTTAGCAACCATTTGGAAACCATCTAGCAGTGCTTCAGCAACCACCCAGAATGGTTTAGTGACCATTTAACAAAACCACTCAACACCTTAGTATAAGTATAGCAATATCCTGTCAACCACCCAAAGAGTTTTGCACAGTCAAGCGCAACTTCCCTTTTCTTTAAAAATGAGAAATGTAAAAATCTAGTCCAAATAATGATTCTACTAAAGTAATGAGTTCTTGTGAGAGTAGATCTTAGTTTGTGGTGGTGTTGAACCATCAAATGCAGTAGCAAAAACTGAAAGCACGCTATTCCATCACGGGACAGTTTATGTTGGCACTCACCGTTATTCATTGTTTAGAGTAGACTCTGTTCGGATCGGTGTGTTTCAGTGCCTGTCTCTTAGTCTTAAGCATAGTTGGTTTTTCAGTCAGGATTAGAGGTCTTTTTCAGTCGGTCTGGGTGGAGCTCAAACTCAAATGGGTTTGTTTCTAAAGCATCAGCTGTGGTCAGAAATGTCAAGTAAAACAAGGGAAGGGTTTGGCTATAATTTGGCATGCCGCTTCCTCTAACTGTGCCTCTCATTTTAGAAACGCATACTTGCATACCAGAGCTCTCACTCCTTTTTTCTCTCTCTCTCTGTTTCTCTCTTCCCTGACTCTTATTTTCTGTATTGTGACTGTCCCATCCTCCCTCTCCTCTTTTGAAATATTTAGACCCTTTATGTAACCCATCGCGAGCGCTTTCAATGGATGAGAGAGATAACATGCTTTCTAAAGGCACTCTGTCAGAAGTGATTTCATGTTACAGGCCAACTCATCATGTTTGGATCAGTAATCTCTTTTAAACAGTGCACTGGCATTTTACATAAGCATTATGTAAAAGGCTTTACGATTTAATTCGTCCCCACTCCCCGCTGGTGATGTAACAGGGCGCTGTTATCAAAAATGGCCCGTAGTTGTCACAAAACGTGATGTGTACTTCCTGAAGAAAAAACGTTTGGTTTAATGTTTTAGATGAGCTAAGGTTTTAGACTTTGGTGTAAATGAACGTCTGACATCTGCACAAAATATAAATTCATGAAAATGCAAGGAAGATAAGACCAATTACAACTTCGCAAGCAAATATGATTGTCTTTGCTGAGAGTTATGGAATTGCAAGCTTACGCAAAGAAGTTTTGCATTTCGGCACATTCAGGTTTGATGAGCTCTGACATGTGAATTCATATCACATGAAGAAGTGTGACTAGTAGAAGTCTGATACGTCACAAAATTCAGCATGAAGGAAACCTTAGTAGTATTGAGTCACAATCCTATATACGCGAGGTCTGCTAGAAATGTAGCATGCAAGTCTAGTTACCGCGGCATAACACTTGCAGTTCTGAGCTTTGAATTGATGTAAGAGATTTTTTTACTGTATCTTTATTCTTTACTGTAAAAAAAACAATTTTTTTGGAAATTGTCAATTTGACGTCAGTTTGACTTCAACCGTATGTAAAAGTAACCTGCAATTTAAAGGGGTCATATGCCGCGAATACGTGTTTTTCTGTGTCTTTGGTGTGTTATAAGATGCCCATGCATGTATTAGACACGTAAAATTGCACAAATGAAAGTATGGGAACAAAAGATGCATTCTATCTAAAAGCGAATGCTCACCCAGACCTGCCTGAAACGCCTCGTGTAACCACACCCCCGCAAATCTACGTCAGTTCCAAGGGGCAATCTTCCGGTCTCTCCAACACGTAAGTGACTAAAACTGCTATTCATCGAGGCTGGCTCCAAAACAGAGCAAAATCTCATTGAGCCCCATGTTAAAATGGCCAACTTTACAGCACAAAAAAAATATGTTTACAGCCTGGTACAAAAAATTATTTTGGTCTATATAGGTTATTTTACCCTTCATGACAACTGTGAGGAGGGTGATTTTTTTTATAACTCACCCGCTTAATTTATATTAAGCCTTAATATTCTGCAAAATACAGTGGCTTGCAAAAGTGTTCAACCCTCTTCATTTTATTCACATTTTGTTATGCTGCTGCCTTATCTTAAACTACTTTAAATGATTATTTTTTTACATTAATCTACACTCCATGCACAATAATGACAAAACAAAAAACTGATTTTTGACAGCTTTGCAAATTTATTAAAAATAAAAAACAAAAATAAGTACATTGCATAAGTATTCGAACCCTTTTCTGGGACACTTGAAATTTAGCTCAGAAGCATTAGTTTTGCTTGTTGATGTTTCTACACTTCGAGTGGAGTTGACATGTGCCAAATTCAATTAAATAAGTATGATTTGGAGCTGCACATACCTCTCTATAAAGGGTGCAACAGCTGAAAATGCATATCAAAGTAAAAACCAAGACATGAGGTCAACAGAACTGCCAGTAGAGCTTTGAGACAGGATTGTATCAAGACACAGATCTGGGGAAGACTTCTGAAAAACAATCTGCTGTATTGAAGGTTCACAGAAGCATGTAGCCTCCATTTATCCTCAATGAAAGAGGTTTGGAACCACCAGATCTCATACTTGATCTGACCTCCTGTCCAAACTGAGCCATCGATGGAGAAGGGTCTTGGTTAGAGCGGTGACCAAGAAGCTGATGATTACTTTCTTAGTGATGGTTGAGCTCCATGATCTTATATGGAGAAATTTACAGATGGACAAACATCACTGCAACACTCCACCAATCTGGGCTTTATGGCTTAGTGGCCAGACTCAAGCCTTTGCTCAGTGAAGACACATGGAAACTTGAAATATGCAAAAACGTACTTCAAAGAATCTTTCAAACTGTCAGAAACAAGATTCTCTGGTCTGATGAATCTCAGATTCATGCATCATGTCTGGAGAAAAACAAGCACTGCTCAACACCTGTACAATACCATCTCAACAGTAAAGTGTAGTGGAAACAGCATCATGATGTGGGGGTGTTTTTCAGCTTCAGGGACTGTACACAAAGTACAGAGATAATGATGATGAAAACCTAGCCCAGAACATTCAGAACCTCGGACAGGGCAGAAGGTTCATTCTCCAACATGACAATGATCCTAAGCACACAACTAAAACAATGCAAGAGTGGCTTATGGACAACTCTGTCTATGTCCTTGAGTGGCCCAGCTAGTGCTTGAACCCAACTGAACATCTCTGTAGAAACCTGAAAATGTCTGTCTGATCTCCATCCAACCTGACAGAGTTTGAGAGGATCTGAGGACAAGAATGGCAGAAAATTGCCAAATGCAGATGTGTAAAGCTTTTCACATCATACCCAAAAAGATTTGAGTCTGTAAAGGCGCTTTAACCATTTTCTGAGTTGAGGGTATGAATACTAATGCAATGTACTTATTTTTGTTTTTTATTTTTAATAAATTTGCAAAGCTGTCAAAAATCTGTTTTTTGTTTTGTCATTATTGTGCATGGAGTGTAGATTAATGTAAAAAAAATTATCATTTAAAGTAGTTTAAGATAAGGCAGCAGCATAACAAAATGTGAATAAAATGAAGGGGGATGAATACTTTTGCAAGCCACTGTAGTTGCGTGGCCACTTGAGTGACAAGTGGTTTCAGCCAACCGGGCGCCTAAGCTCCAACCACGTCCCACCTTTTTGCCCATTTACGATGATCCTAGAGTGACGCGTGATGCCAAGATGGCGACGACCGGCTCCGCCTACTTTAGGCTTCATTTTTACTCTTCACAAACCTACGAGTGACGACAAGGACACTACGTCCATAATTTATACAGTCTATGGCCAGTTCGTGGTATGATTTGACTAAGACCGCCCAAATGTATACGCAAGTAATGTGGGCGTACCTGTCAGTACAACTGCTTTGGAACCTGATGTTCCAAATATGGTAAGAGGCGTTACATTTCCATCACACGCTTGCAGTATTCAACCAATCCCTACGCACTGGTTAACTGGCCAATCATAGCACACCTCGCTTTTCAGAGCGATGAGCTTTGTAAAAAATCTGCACGTTTCAGAGAGGCGGGGCAAAGAGGACATACAATCATGCATGGTATGTGGAAAATACAGCGTTTTTAAACCTTAAATCATGTATACACATTGCATTACATCTAAAACAAACCATAATATTCGTTTTATCCGTGTCATATGACCCCTTTAATGTTTCAAGATGAGATGGCGATAGGGAGGCAAAAGTTACAAAACTAGTCTTCTAGAACTTCTAGGTCTTCTAGGTTTTACATGTTACACTACAAAGTTCGATTAATGGCATACGTCATTACGTCCCTTGTCATGGTCCTGCCTTCTCATTCAGGATTTTCTAGTCGTGTGGCAGGATCAGGACAGAGCCCTTAGGTTTTATGTGAGAAAGACATGAGTTGTTTATGTTTTACATCTCATGTGCTTTCTCGTGTCTTGTCATTGGCCCCGCCCCTCTCGTTTCATGTATTGCTTCCCTGCCGTGTCTAATGTTTCCCACCTGCCCTGTGTCATTAGCCCTCGTTTGTCTTGCCTTTAAAATGCCCTCATGTTTCTTTGTCCTGTGCTCGTGGATTGTGTATGTACGTGTACCTGTACCTTGTGCTCCTTGTCTCATCCGGTCCAGCATTGTGTGTTTTGAAGTTTTGACGTTTGGTCGTGTTAGTTTTTTGTTACTTTGTCCTGCTGTTTTTGCCCCCCCGTGGGAAGTATTTTTGTTTCTGTTTTTATATTTAATTCTGTCTTCGTTACCCAATTGTGGGTCTTTTGTTTTGTGTTTCTTTATTTAATAAAAGTTTGTGTTAACCCCTTCATCCCCGCTGCCTGCAATTGGGTTCTTCCTCCACTGCCATCCGTGACACCTAAGTGACGCCGTTCGACGTTCCCTCCATAATTTCATGTATCAACAAACAGTTTGTCTTCGCCATGGTACCACATACAGTTTTTGGTGTTTCATTTATTTTCTAGAATTGTTGGCATCTTTCTTGTTTCCCGTTCGGACCAAAAATGTGCTTTCTTTCTTGAAGCCATGTTGTTTGCAGTAAAACCAAACAGCTGTCCACTGCCGTGCGTGTGTGTAACCTGTAGCAAAGTGCCGCGAAAGTTCCTACGAGCCGGTAATAGTGCGATTAAGGTGTGTACATGTCTATACTGCACTTCGATAATGCGACCAATTTAGGAGTACTCCACCCGTCTTAATTCGATTTGTGTTTACTACGATTATGAGTTTAGACGGATTAAGCCAATCAAAAAGCTCTGTTTACATGGTCCATTCTTAATCAGAGTATTGTCTTAATCGTGTTAATATCGGATTATTGTTGTCCATGTAAACGTGGTCAATGTTATGACTTGTTCCTCTAAAATTGCTTTCTTTTTTAGCCCTCTTATTTTTCCAGACCCCTTCCCCTCAACCACCTGGCTTCCCACTTTCCATGATTCAGTCAATTCCCACTGGACAAAATCTAGTCCCACCCTGCATTTTATTTCTCCAAAAGTATATCATATTTCAGCCTAAACTCTTAAGGAAGTACCAATGAATGTTGGTACAAATGAATGTTGACTTTTTAAATGGCCCCTGTTGTAAAACTTCCGTGGCAATTGAGAATAGATTATTGTTGTCTGTTATATAAGTATCATTATGTCCAGTCAGGAAGCATGCTAACATGAATTGGTTTGGGACTGAGATGAAGAGATTTTCAGTCCTGATGTGCACATTCACAATCTCGAGCACATATTCCAGTCCATATATTCTGTAACATTAATGTAAGCCACACCACTGCTTGTTTATGTAAATAATTGAACAGGGTCAAATGCATATTGCATACAAGATGTGTCACTCTTTTATATGCTGTAAATGATGTAGTGTCGTGTAGTATGACTTACTAAAAGATAATTTTCACAAAACAGAAAGATATTTTGAGAAATGTCTCACGTGGTTTTGTGTCCATACAATAGAAATCAATGAAGTCCAGTGTTGTTTGGTTAGCAACATTCTTCAAAATATCTTCTTTTGTGCTCTGCAGAAGAAAGAAAATCATACAGCTTTAAAACGAAATGAGGATGAATAAATAATAAAAGAATTTCCAACTTTGGGTGAATACTGTTATTGTTTGAAATATTTATTTATATTTGAGACAAAGGGGTCTCTTATTTCCCACTTCTGTGTGAACAGTTATGTAATGCTGTTCATATTCAAAGTTGAAGATAATTGATTGTGGCTTGTCCCACATTCATCTGGGTTTGATCCCTTTTTGCCTGAGGCAGAACTTTTTTATATTCTGGTTAGTGTATCATGTTTAATATGCTTCACCATTATGAAACACTTATCAAACCACATGTCTTACATGTTAGTGACATTATAAGTAAAACTGTTATCCACCACTGGATGGCACTAGCACACAAATAAAGTATAAAATAACTTCACCTGCAAGGGTCTTGACAAGCACTTTTTTACACAAACACATACTACTTGTAGTGTTTCTGCAGTATGTATTGCACAGTATTTACCTTTCTATGTTTGTGGAATAACCGGATGACATGCTAAGTTTGCAAAATGTGCACAACATAGCATACACAGGGCATAACAATATTTCCCATAATGCAGTGTGCTTAACTTGACCTTCCATTTTTGGTGTAATGAATGAATCAATGAATCTTTCATGTGCATAATGTGTATTGTTGTGTTGTTTTTTTGGAGGATCTATTGACAGAAATGCAATATAATATACATAACTATGTGTTCAGATGTGTATAAAAACCTTACATAATGAAGCGTTATGTTTTTATTACCTTTGACTGCTAAATGTTAAAATACGTTTATGCAAATCCAGATTAAAAATGGTTTTATTTCTTTATAAACATAACAGGCAGTGTAATATATAATAATAGGCTAGTATTTATATGGACGTTTCAACTCTTAAATGGATTTTTACAGAGTCTGAAGTCTGATGAGGACACTGGAAGCAACAAGGACTCCACTCACCACTATTTTGTGGCACAAGGTAGATAAAATCCTACTGTATTGTGGCATAGTAAAACTAAATATTTTATATCAGCACGTGACTTTGTTTCTATCTTTTTATGTATCCCTAAGGCCAGTTGAAGATCTGGAGTCAAGATGGAACAGGAAGTCCCCAGCACTCCCTCGACCTCCCCAAGCAGGAAGTGACAGACGGGCAGGTGAAGGCAGTATGGGCGGAGCTGGGGGTCGGAGCCGGAGGGTCATTAAACCGTGAGGAGCTGTTACTCGTCTGTGAACACATCGGACTCAAGAAATTACAATCTGAGGTACAGTTGTGTGTGTTCTCGGAGATGCATTTCATTTTACATTATTCATTTTGTTTAGTAAAATGTTAATTTGTTTTTATGTGCAGGATTTAGATGCTCTCTTCAGGAAACTAGACAGAGATCAGGATGGGAGAGTCAGTCTGAGTGAGTTTCAGAGCGGTCTGTTCAGACAACACCATCATGGTGCACCCATTTCTACCTCCACCCCTGCCCGGCCCAAACCCCAGCGCTCCATCTCAAAGGTCAGGATCAAACCTCAAGATCACTGGTGTTGAAAAGCCAGATTAATAAAACAATCTATCGATGCAGACATGAGAGTGTGACCATTTCTTTATTATTATACACGTCATAAAATTATGGTAAACTGAAAATTATAGAATACATGTTTCATCACTATCTCACCAGTCTCTCTGCCATCCTAAAACTTTAACTACACAGAATTTTTTGAAATATAAATAAATATGTAATACATAAAGCATTTTTTGAAAATCGAAACATGAACACCTATGGTCCCCTTTAAAACAATTTTGACATGTATATTGCGATACCCATTTGCAGTATTTCGAATGCATCTTGCAACAGTCTCCTTTAGTTTACATCACATTCCTTTTGTAAACGTTACACTATAGCATAGATAACTGACAGAAAAGAGACAGACTAAAAGCATTGGTGTTAGTATTTATGACAAACAGAATAAGTGTAGTTACATTACACAAGATAGCAAAAACGTTTCCAGCTGTAAACATAAAACATACATAATACAGTCTCTCAGACTACTTATGACATATTTAAAAACGATTTATTCATGCAATTCATATGGAGAAGTACTTGAATCCTGTACAATGTTCCAGAACACAACACATGAAAACTAACTAAACATGTGAAACCAAGCACAACTCACACAAAAACAACAGCAGCAGAAGTCTGGCAGAACGTACTTGTTTTTAACTCATACAAGAAGAGCAATTTTTATATAATGGAGAGAATATCTCCACTGTGACGCTACCTCTTTTTCTTACCTGTTAATTTATAGATGGATGAAATAAAGAAACAAAACCTCTGGATGTTTTATGCAGATAAATGGTTGCTTGTCAAATAAGAGTTTAGGTTACTGAGGGCAGCGCAGACTGAAATCAATTAAGTTAATGAAGAAGGCGGAGCTTCTGTTTCACTCTCTCCAGTCTCTAGCAAAGCACAAGTCATGTATTCCTGTGCAATGACCAAACCTGCACTAACATCTGACATGATGTACTGCACCACAGGCCTCATACCTGGCTGTAATGTATTTACCTGGGAATTTAAAGACACTTTGGAGTCTTATGGTGATGATATTTCAGAGGTGAATTTGTCCACATTTTCAAAAGCACACAAAATCTTAACTCATTTAGGAATGTAGGCACACATTCTGATGCTAGATTTGTTGGTTAAAATTTAACATCAGGCCAGATTAAGGGTATTTTGAAAGAGAGAAACATTGTGTTCTTTGGATGATGAGAAATTCCAAATTGCATGAATATTTCGTGGTGACCGGTGCTAAAACTGGGCTAAGCCAGCTTAAAGCTTAGGGATGTTTGTTAGTGGTCAGTGAAATAATTTTCTTCATGATTGTGGCTGTAGCTCTAGCGTGTCGAGGATAGCATTGTTCATTGTGTGGTGGGGCTGAGATCTCATTTTACACCCTTTCATTGCAGTGCTTTCGTTGCTGTCTCGATTGTTTTGCCTTTGTTTTCCTCATGTCATTCCCTCTTCTTTCTCAGGCCCTTGAGGAACGTGTGGTGCGGTCCACATCCCCTTCGATACTGTCAGCCACTGTGGGTCAGAGACTGTTGAGCCGGCTGGATGATGGGTCGGGATGCACAAGCCCAGAGAAGGTCATCGCTCTGTGGACGGAGGAGGGCATCCACAACAGCAGGGATGTTCTACAGGTAACGCAGCACTTTGATTTTACTGCATACTCATAAGTAGCACTTGTACAAATGATCAAAGTTATGGTTGGGGGAAACATGTCCTCCAAACATTTCAGAAAGTAACTAACTCACAGTGTATTATGTTGTGTACATGAATGGTACCTATTACTTTCTTAAATTATCATACTTCAGTGATCAGAATTTTGCTTAGCTGGTGATAAAATGAACGAAACTACCACAGACTTGATAGTGTGTAAAGTGGGATCAAAGCTGTACTTTGTTTAGTGAACAGAATGTCATTCTTAGGGGGGTTGACAGGGGCAAACAGGAAGCTACCCAGGACATTTTATATCAATGCCCTAACATGCTGAACATTTGATCTTATGATATTAGTGGGTGGTCTCCTGATAAAATGTTCTTGTTGTATAATTTACTTAAAGAATGTATTTTATTGGTTAACATTTATTTTATTAGTTTCCTTCCTAACTTTAGGTGAGAAACGCCCCCAAATGTCACAAAACCACATATTGTTTTGTGTTGGTAGTAACGAAAAATTCTATATGTGACCCTGGACCACAAAACCAGTCATAAGTAGCACAGGAACATTTTTAGTAATAGCCAAAAATACATTGTATGAGTCAAAATGATCGATTTATTCTTTTATTTTAGTAAACATCATGTTCCATGAAGATATTTTGTAAATTTCCTTCTATAAATATATCAAAACTTCATTTTTGTGAGTGGATGCAGCAAAATTGCGAACAAAAATGGGTGGAAAAACACGCCTACAAACTTCACTTGCTGCCAGGGCTGGACTGGGACATTAAATTGGCCCTGGCATTTTTGACCAGCTTCGGCCCTCCACCATTTTTGTCGACGGGGGGGTGCGAGTGGTAGGTTGTGCTGCTGTCATTGCCCTTCCTGTATACGTGTCCGATTCGCAATTGCATTCGCGTTCCGTGCATACGCGCCAGATTCATGCTTCTAATCCGTCCATCTCTCCGGCCCATGCATCCGTTTCGGCCCAAAAAGTACATCGGCCCACCAGGAAAATGCCCGGTATGCCCGATTACCAATCCAGCCCTGCTTGCTGCTCCCCGCTCTTTGGGAAGTACCCACTCAAGTTTGGTATCGATGTAAAGCTTAGAATTTCTGCTTTCGGGTTCGTCTCCTTTCCACAACGCCATTACAACAGTAAGCCAATAGAAAGCATATTTATTCAGCTTTCAGAAGATGTAAAAATCTAAATTTCGAAAAATTGCCCCTTAAGACTGGTTTTGTTGTCCAGGGTCACATATTCTATATTACTAGAATAGAGATATTAATTCTAAAAACACTTTCATATTTTTTTATTTATCTGTATCCAGTCAATAGTTTGGAAACGCTTCAAAAAATTATCTAAAGGTATGTGCTTAAATGTCTGAAATTACTTTTGTAGACAAAAATATAATTGTGCCAGCATAACATATCTTAATCTTCAACATATCTTTAATTAGAAAATAAAAAATATTAAAAGCAATATTTTTTGAGTGGATGATTAAGACCAGATAATGAATTATTTATATGATATATTTCGGATTTGCTTAATAGGACTAGGTGTTATAATCGCACAGTTTAATTGCCTAAAACGACATTTCCCACACTTTATGCATGACAGGGGGAGCAGGCAAGAATATGAATAAAGTAAACGAGGTCCGATGTTTCACCGGGGTCGTCGGGTAGGCATCCTCTGTGTTTGGGGGATAAATGATTACAGAAATACATAGCATGCTTACCTTTCCTTGCTATTATCAGAGAGACATCTCATGAGTTGGGTGTCCCACTTTCATCAGATTATCCTGAGTGAAAGATGCCTTTTTGGTGAGGTGCTGCTGATAATGCCCTTTGTGTGGTTCCCAACAATGCGACACATTGTCAGTTGTGCACCTCAGCCTCATTGGGTGTTTTGGCCCTTTATCACAAGACACCCAATGATCAGACCTGGGTGTGTGTCACATTGTTACAAGGTCATCTGGCAGCCCATGCTGTGTCCATCCGCCTCAACCACAGCCAGTGGCTTCTTCTTTCCGCACCACTGGTGCTGGTGATTATCCTCCACTGGACCTGTCCTCTGAACCCCACTTCAGAGGTGGACGAAGTACACAACTTCCTTACTTGAGTGAAAGTACAGATACTACTGGTCAAATATTACTCCACTACAAGTCAAAGTTGTAAAGACAGATTCTTACTTGAGTAAAAGTACAGAAGTACGTGCTTTTAAAAGTACTCAAGTATTAAAAGTAAATTTCCTTTATGTCAGCTATGCATTGTTTTATTGTCTATACCTTATGCCTCTGAAGCAACCTACTGAATACACCGAGTAGCTCACAGTATCAGTTGTATTAAAGGAGTAGTTCACTTCAAAATTGGCCCCCATTGCCAATTAATAATCTTTAGTAAAACCACAGCAACTAAAAATACCATAGTTTCATTATACTAGCTATAGTTTATATTTGTAGTTAAATTATGGTAATACAAATGGTAATAAATCCAACAAACACATGGCTTCTACACTTGACTATTTACAAGAACCTTACTACTTACTGGTAAATTGCTGCTAAAACTGGTAAAGGGAATATACAAAATAAAAGAACACGGCTCATAAATACATATAGGCCTAGGGGGCTAATGAGGATAATTAGGCTAAATGATCATACAGGATTATATCTAAACTAAACATATATGTGCTAAACATATAAAGCTCTTAAAGGAGTTGCTCACTGCAAAATTTGCCCCCATTGACTTTCCATAGTAGGAATAAAAATGACTATGGAAAGTTTGGTTCCTATACCATAGTTTGGTTCCTATATATAGAAAATGGTAAATTTGTGGATACTGTGGTTTTACTGCAAATACCATCCCTGAGGAAAAAAAACAATGATTTTTTTTATTAAATTCCTCTTTGTAGTGTGTTTTGGGTTTTATTCCAATAAGATTTACCATCCCACCAATAGCATCCATCACATGCAAGTAGACAAGTATCCATAGTACAATTCCCATTATAACCATTAAATCCATTACATTTTATGTTGTATTTTGGGCAGGGTTCTATTGTTTTTATTTCAACAGGAATACTTCAACTATAGTTACTTCAGTAAAAACATCATTCATTTTCCAAATCGCTTTAAATGATGTAGCAGCAGATCAGAAGTTAACACGCACGTGTAGCTCAAGGTGTACGTGATGCTTATTTACTGTTTAGCCGTTATGCCGATCATTTTCATGACAATGTTTCTATGATCTTTGACTGATCGTAACCCACAGATGATTACACAACACTTTAACATGTGCCTTTTCGTCTTTTATTGTTCTACTTGCCTTTTTAGAGCGCTATCAACGGTGTAGCAGCGCCTACGTTTACATTAGTTTAGCGGGGAAGATCCCAGAGTTGCCAGATTTGTGTTAAAAAAAGTGCCAAATGGCCAGTCAAAGCTTGCCGGAAAACCGCGAGCTTAGAAAAACTGTAATACTTGGCAACAGTAAAAGGTCCTGGCAGATCGCAAGCCAGATAAATTGCGCACACAGGAAACCGGCTGCATGGAAACCATTTTCTACTTTTGGACCTTTTTATAAATGTAGTGGAGTAAAAAGTATATTTGTCTTTCAAATGTAGTGAAGTTAAAGTACAAGTACTCAGAAAAAATAATACTCAAGTAAAGTAGAGATACTCAAAAAGTGTACTTAAGTACAGTACTCAGGTAAATTTACTTCGTTACTGTCCACCTCTGCCCCACTTCCTGTGTCAATTAGCTCATCCAAATTAGTGGCTGCAGCCTCAACAACACTTGCTTTGCTGGTAGCTCGGTGACATCACACCTCAACGCAACCATACGCGCCAACCCATTGGCTAAGGCTGTTCTAGCCCCACTGGCACCGTTAATGCATGCTCAGTGCCCCCGGACCCATATGGCATAACATTAATTTACAACACATTACCAAAACCTCAACGCAACCATACGCGCCAACCCGTTGGCTAAGGCTATGCCCCCGACTAGCAATGATATCATTGTATATCATTATTATACAGCACTGAAGTTAATTCTCTCATTGCACAAAATGATGGTAAAATAACAAAATGACATTTATTGCTATTTTATAAAAGTTTCACGTAAATCATGTGCACTACATACACATAAAATCACAAAAGTCATATTTTGGTGAAGGTAAGATGTTATTTTAAATTATCCACACTACATAAGGTATCAAAATGGGTAACAAAAGATACATACACAAAATGTGGATAAAATCCATAACCCACTATAATCCATAACCCTCTGCAATACCGACCCACAGAAGCACTGCTCTGTAGTTTTTTTTGGTTTTTATGTTGTAGGTTTTTAATATGAAAATATACAGTTCTATAAATGTAATTTTCCAGGTTTTGCATTGTTTTCAATTGTTTGTGTGCAGACTCTGGACTTTTCTCTGGAGGAGCGACTGTGTTTGGCTGAACTCACTCTGGCAATGGACAATGAGTTACTGGTCAGTGGAAATGGCATCCACCAGGCGGCTCTGGTCTCCTACAAGAACGAGATAAACTTCTTACAGTGGGTTTCATTCACATATCACATCACATCTATCTTTACTATCAAAAGAATATCACAGTATTTAAATCATAGCACTGTAGTGAATCACTGAGTTCTTTTATTTGGGTTCTTTACCCCCATCTGGAGGTGATATGGTATCATTGCTTTGTCCAAACACATGCACCTTGTCTAAGATGCACCAGGATGAATAGTCTTGTAATGCTGTGATGATGTCCTGAACTTTAGAGTGTTGGCAGACCAGGCCTGCCAGGAGAGAGACAAAGCCAAAGCTGATCTGGAACTGGCCGACCGCCGTAACCTGCAGCTGGTCAGAGAGGTAGACGATCGCCATAGCACCATGGAGTCTCTCAATGAGTCAAAGATCAAGTAAGGCCGCTCTGCTCTCCTCAGCATCTGTTGTAAATGCTCTATGAATTCTCTAAATGTCCCTCTCGCTCTGCAGGGGTTTGGAGCAGGAGTTCAGGGACAAGCTCACGGCGCTCCGGAGTGAATCCGAATATGAGAGTGAGATGTTCCTGGAGCAGATGGAGCAGGAGAGGGCGAGACTTCGGGAGGAGCTGGAGCTTCTCAGGTCTCAGGATGCCAGCCTGCAGAAGGAAGTTTGCACTGCTGCCGAGGTAACGTATGACATCACCATTATTTTACATGGCAGTGTTTGTTTGTATGTATAGTTTAGACTCTGAATTTTGATTCGGTGCACGGTTGTCTAATGTTTCACAATGATACCGGCTCTTAGCTAAAGGAGAGTACTTGTTAAGGAGGAGGTGATCTGTCTTGGTTAGTGGTGTATGTTTCTTTCGGCATGTCAGCGTGGTGTCAGGTTATATAACTCTAGCTGTGTGTTACAGGAGAACAGTCGATTGGAGGAGGAGGTCAGTGTTTTGAAGGAGAAGCTGTCCGAAACGGAGAACACAATCTCGAAACTACAGAGAGATCTAGATCACCTGCTGCAGGATAAGGTGAGAGGTCTATGAACATCTTAATTGAATGAAGCTTATAGCCACTAAATGACTCATAATTGTTCTGTATGTGTTTTAATAAACAGTATGGTGACCTTGATCCAAATGGCACAGGACTAAATCAAGAGGAGCACTTCTCCGAGATCATTAAGGAGTATGAGAAGCAGTGCAGGGTATGATGGACACTGATATGGGTGTGGATATTTTGCCTACAGTAAAGGGTCAATACATGCTTCTCTTAGATTATTATCTTAGAATGAGTTATTTCTATCTACATACACCGCGGGTCCCCTTACATGGAATTACATGTTGTTTCTACAGTAGCCCTAAACGGACAAACTGATCTACAGGGCGTGTTTCGTAAATACGTTATCTCCTTCGGCAAAGAAGCGAAAACATAATGACATCTTAGTCCTTTGTCAGCCACGATAGTGCTTTGAAAGGAGTGGATTGAGCGATTGGTTGCAATTCACAACCTCACCACAAACTCACTGCTAAATTTCATACACTGGACCTTTAAGTTTTGTTTTGTTTTGCATGTAGTTAGGGGTTTTCAATTCTAATAATTGGAATTAAATGATATTAGAATTATTTGAGAATTGGGTGTGGTCTTTTTTTTACCAAAATAGTCTCAATTTATCGTGTGAGTTTGGGGCGGTACTACCTGTTTCCCAAGCAGGTGACTGGAATGTTAAAGAAACCTGTTTAAACCTGGAATCTGTAAGATTTCACCGTCTGTTTAAAACATAAAATTGCAAGTTACTTTATGTACTGTAGTGGCCAAAAGTGATGGGGGGTATATTTGTACAGTATTTGCTTTTTAACTCCCTCAGGATCGATTACACATACATCAAAATAAGTTGTGTATGCTACAAAATGAAGGAAACGCTAACCTTATGAGGTGTTAATATTTTTTTTGAAAGAAAGAGTACTACAGCATATCGGGGAATATGGGTTTTATTCAAATATACAAAAAATGCACAGAAAAACTAAAAGCTTACAGGAAATAACGCATACTGTACATTGACTACATTTTTATCTGTTATTTCTAGTATTTGTTCTTGTGGTCATTCTTCTAACTGTTTAAATTGTGTGTTTTTTTTGTCAAGCCTCCTTCAGTTTGTACTCCAGTTACATGCAACATGAACACAAAGTTCTTAAAGGGATACTTCACCCAAAAATTTACTCACCTTTGAGTTGTTCCAAATCTGTATACATTTTATTTATCTTATAACCAGACAGGTTTTGCCCCCATTGACTCCCATAGTAGGAAAGTTTAATTTGTGTAAATGGGTTTGTGACTCTGCCTCACTACCCCATGCAGGAGTTGCAGGACAGGAATGACGAGTTGCACTCCGAGCTGGAGTTGGTAAAGTCTCAGGGTTCAGGAAGAGGATCCAGACGATGCAGGGAGAGCCTATCCACTCATGACTGGTCAGGCCGAAGAGCAATAACCACAGAATCAGATTCTGGTAAATATAACAGATTGACTTGAAAATCAAATGGCATTAAATATGTATATTGTGCTGGTTTCGCTCTTGTATGAAATGGCACTTTCTGTTCTGTTCTGCAGATGATCCAGAGATGAAGAAATCGCCGCTCAGAAAAAAGCTTCTAGTCACTGACAAGAATGGTAAGCAGTTTAAATGCAAAGTTAACATTTTTTCCAATAAAATACAATGTTCACATAGGTCACAGTTTGCTTTGGTGTGTCTCTTTAGCTTTGGGTTCCTTAGAAAGTTTGGCTCCTGCTGTGAGCATCGAGACTGAACTGGCCATGGGGCATATGAAAGAGAAATATGAGCAAGAGATTCAAGACTTGAAGATCCAACTGGAGACAAAGGTTTAAGCATATTATACTATATTATATACAAATTGATACATTTATCTAGTTTCCACCAAAATTTGTGGAAAAACATATTCTAACCTCATAATGTAAAAATGGTGAATCTTGGTGTCACAGGTGAACTTCTATGAACGCAGCATGGAGCTGATGCGTCAGAATATGGAGGTTGAGCGGAAGGACATCTCACAGTGTTTTAAGATGGAGATCAGTGAATTAGAGGAGCAGAAAGCTCAAGCTGAGCAGCGTGCAGAGCACATGCATCAGACTGTGGAGAGACTGGAGGCAGAGATGATGGGAGGGGCCTGGAGTCCAGAGCACGAGCGGCGGATTCAACGAGAGCGGGCCGAACTGGAGCAAAACTACGCTCGTGAGATCAGTAACATCGTACTGAGTCTCACCTCAGACAAAGCTCAACTGGAGGCAGAGCTCAAGCTGAAGATGGACGAGGAAGTGCTGCTTGTTAGGTGAGTGTGAATAAACTATGTATGTCAGGATCTCAAAACTGTGAGGTAAATTTTAGAATAGGTAGAGGTACACTCAGGGCTGGAAATGGGTATTCGATTTATTAAATATATTTAATAATATATATAATAATAAAATATAAAATCAAATTGTCAATTCCTCTTATCAGTTCCTGTGGGCACATTTTTAGAAATACCGGTTGAAATCTTTGTTTTATGTCATTTTTACAAGTTTGGAATCGAAACTGGGAATCGATAAGCAGAATTGTAATCGATAAAATACCCAACCCTACTTTCAAATGAGGAAATATTCAACATTTTGTCCTAAGAGCCAACAATAAGCACAGTACATTAAGCTATGTTAATAGGTAGGAATAATGGTGATGCTAAGGGGGGAAAAGAGAGCTTTAGCTTCTCCTTCGTTCTCACGTGTACAAATCTTTCTGAACCTTGTTGACTGAAGGTAAAACTTAATCGACATGCCTGTCCCCTAAAACCAAATTTCGGTATCCATGACACTGGTGTACTTATAGACATAGAAATGTTAGCGTGTTACTGTGTCTCAGGGAGAAGGCAGAGCAGCAGATGAAAGCGCAGCACAGCAAGGCCCAGCGCTGTCTGCAGGAACAGTCCGAGGAACATCATAGAGAGATCGCTTTATGGAAGTCAAGAGCACAGGAGCTGGAACAGGAGGCACGCAGGGAGCGTCTCCTCAGTGCCGAGCGCTGGGGTGAAGAGCAAGCTCAGATTTGCAGTAGAGTGGCACAGGAAAAGAAACAACTAGAGGAGGATCATCAGGAGGAGATCAGGACGCTAAGAGAGCACATTCAGGTACTGGAAGATCAAGCTGAGCTTGCCTCCAGGGCTGAGGAGGAGCTGCTCGTACTACAGAGAAAGCTGGAATATAAACTGGAGGAGATGTGTGTTCAACTGGAGGACAATACCGTGTCCATGAAAGCCCAAGATGCCCTCATACTGCATTTGACCTCGGAGCTGCATGCCAAAGAGAAAGAGATGGAAATCAGGAATGAGAGAGAACAAAAGCTTTGCGATAAAGTGTCTCAGGTTGAGCAGAAGCTTAAAGATGAACGAGAAAAGAGACAAGAACTTGCGAAGCAGAAGGAGCAAATGCTGAAAGAAACAGAGAGGTGTTTTAAGGATAAGCTACGCCAGCTAGAAGAGGAGAAACTGAAGGAGAAGGAACGGGAACTTCTTGATAAAGTTTCTCTGTTGACAACAGAGTTGGAGAAGCTGAGGACAGAATCGGCAACTTTGCAGGAGGAGATTGAAAAGATTCAAAGTGACAGAAGTCATCTATCTGCTGAGAGACAACTAAGAGAGGTAGAGGAGCTTCAGGAGAACTTGGCTAAAACTCACGAGGCGTTGAAAAACCGAGATGACGACCTTTCAAGACAGGCATCTGCGCTAAATGCTTTGGAGATTGAGAGAGATAGACTCTTAGAGGACCTCAAACAGCTCCAAACGCAAGTCAATGGTCTCTCAGAGGACTGGGATCAGATAAACACCAGTGAACAAAACCTTCAAAGCTCCCTTTGTGTGGAGCAACGTAAGGTTGAACGGCTCCAAGCCCTTCTGAACTCTCAGCAAGAGGACTTAAGACGTCTTGAACAGGAGAACTCTGGCTATAAGAGACTTGCGGACCAGCTTTCATCTCAGATTGTTGAGATGGAGGATGAGGCGAACAAGCTCAAAGGCGACTTTGATAAACTGACCCTGGAACTCCAAAGCAAAGATAACCAAATGCTTGAAGTCCGTCATCAGCTGGAAGCCAAAGTGGAAGAGATGGATTTGCTGTGGAATGAAGTTCAGCTGAAGCTTAACTTGTTTAAGAATGTCAGTCATCTCTCCGGTCAGGTTCAGATTTTGACCAAGCAACTGGAGAGCAAAGAGCGAGAGCTGTGCTCTGTGAGGGAGGAGGCCGATGACACAACCAACCAACTGCAGCAATCGCTGATAGACTCTCAGATGGAGCTTCATCAGATGGAGGAGGCCTTTGAATGCGAGAAGAAGCAAATGAAAGAACGGCTTCTTGAGATGGAGGGACTTGTTATGGCTTTAGAGCTGGAGGTGGATCCAGACTGTCCCCGCAGGTTTGTGGTTCTCCGGCTTGTAGATGACCGTCGAAACCGAAACAAACGACTAACCACTGACTTGTGTTTCTCCCATATGCCAAGAGTTGATCACTACTCATGACTGGTTTGTTTTTGCAAAAAATGTTTGAGTACATATTTCACAGAATAAGACTTTAATCCTAGACGTGCGCTTTTGAGATGTCACGCTGCATCTCACTAACTGAATGATACTGACACGCATGATTGTGAAACTCGCTGTCAATAACAGTTATCATGAAAGTGTGTTCTTGCATCCATGTAGTTGTAATGATTAGTGTTTGCTCCTCTAATCTTTTTCAACTGTGACTTTTGAAAATTGTGTTGTGAAAAACATGAATTGTGCCTAAATTTATACGTCTTAAACTACGTGAAGTGCAAGACTTTGTACAAGGTTTTGACAAGTTCTTTTCTTTCAACTTTAGGGGACAACTTGATGAGGTCAGCTCTGAAAACGCCGCTCTGAAGGATCGACTTGCCGTCCTACAGCAGGATGTGAAGTTGCTTGAGGAGGAGGTCAACAAAAAGACGTAATGAAATAATTTGCTTTGGCTTAGCACATATTTAACCTTCGGTTTTCTTTTTCAATTTTCATGAATACCAAATGTCACTGCATCTTTTCAGGAGGAAACTTGAGGAGCTGGAGAGAAATTACAGCAAGAACCATGAAGAGGAGGAAAAGCTTCATGAAGAGGCAAGAATAAAGTCCTTTAATAGCCGTTTTGTTTATGGGGCACTGTTTTTAACTTAAAATGAAAAAACTTATACGTTTTAGCGATGCCTGAATACGCAGTTTTCAAAATGTGTTTTAAAGTGCACGTTTTTGTAAACAATGGTGTTAACATCTGTTTAAGTTTTCACAACTTTCTGAAGTTGTGTGCATGTGTATGACATGTTTCTTTACAAAATAACATCGCCAACTACTGGCCTGGCATGCATAAAGCAGCCTTTTTGTTGATTTTTGTGGATCCATATCTACCCTGCATAAGGGATCATCTTGACGATGTACGCAAAACCTTAAAAAAAAAATGTTTTACTTATTAGTACATCACTGTTGTAAAAACGTGGATAAGGGATGTTCCAAGAATCTTAATTAAAATAAAATAGTTCCTGTCTTCTTAAATACTGTTTCCTTCTTCTAAACAGAACAGCAGATGTCGAGAGGAGGTGCTTGAGCTCAGTGCGAGAAACTTGCAGCTGAGCAGTGATAATGCTGAATTGAGCTCCAGACTGTGTTCTGATCAAAGAGCCGTCCAGACGCTGACTGACAGACTGGCACAGGTGTGTCAGGAGAAAGATGAGACGGATGCCTCTTACAGACAGCTGCAGGACACTCTACAGATGAAGGACAATGACATACTGAAGCTTCAGGAACAGTGGAAGAAAGAAAAAAAGATTCTGGAGAGGGAACTCAAAACTGCAGAGGAGAAGGTATGGTTTCATTAGATATGGTATCATTCATTAGGTTGTAGATGATGCCTAACCAATTTGGTACTTTTGACAAGTTGGAACATGGCGCTAGCAATGCCAGGGTCATGGGTACGAACCCAGGGATTGCACATACTTAGAAACAAATGTATAGTATAATGCAATGTAAGTCGCTTTGGATAAAAGCGTCTGCCAAATGCGTAAATGTAAAAGAAATATAACAACCTTTGATATTTTAATGGGTTAAATCCCCCAAAAAAGAAAATTATCATATTTACTCAGCCTTTATCATTTTAAACCTAAATATTACTTCGTCTTTGGTCGAAGCATCACAAGGAATTTTGAAGAACCTAATTTTTAGATGTGGTTAGTATAAATGTATGTACTGTAAATATGTATAAATATAACTATTTCATAATTAACTTTAAATATCATAGATTAGCAGAGTCTACACCACAACTACAATGATAAAAAGTACAGTACAGAGGATAACATTGTTGGAGTTACTTTCAGAGCCATTTTTTTCTATTTATGATGTGAACAGCCCTTAAATCCTGCTTTTTTTACAGTTACAGCAATTGACAGTTGTTGAGTCTGCATTAACTAGTCAGACCCTAAAAAACCAAGCACTGGAGCGAGACAAAGATCGCTTGTTGAAGGAAATGGCAGATGAGGAGCAGGAGGTGAGATGCTGAGGTGTTTTCTGGAGGATTGTCTTTACTACTGTTGTTGTGTTGTGCTAAAAGCTGATTTGTGTTTATTGCAGTTGGAGAAGCTTCAGGAATCTCTTCACAGCTCTGAAACGCAGATAGAGCAGCTCAACTCTCAGCTGTTGAGTGTGTGGCAAGAAAAAGACATCCACATCCAGGAGATCTCCACACATCAAAAGATGCTGCAACAGTGTCAGGACAAGGTGAACGAAAATCTCTTAATGTCAGGTTTACTCTTTATTTATTTAGGATTGTCACCGTAACAATGTTTTGCTAACTTAGGTCCAGGAGCTAGAGGAGAGCTTGAGTCAGCTGCGCAAAGAGAAGGAGCAGTTACATCAGACTCACAGAATGCAGGAGGAGATGACGCTCAGTGTTTTACAGAAAGAGTGCAAGAGTTTACGTGTACAGAACGAGGAGCTTTTTAAAAGGGTGAGTCGAGAAGACCAATTTCCCGGCATTTGCGTATGTCTTAACTATGTGTTTGGCCAGGTAAATGTGTACTTACATTTTAAGACAAATTCTGATCTCGTAGTTAAGGCCCAGTTTAGCTACAGTAATAGTTTTAGTCCCAGTTACTTTATACTCTTAGTTTAAAAGTATTTATACAGTGATATGTAAAGCAAAAATTCACCATTGTCCTGCGAGTTCATGTTACTGATGCTGGTGGTTCAGCCTCTTCCTATAGCACACTTTTACTGTACAGGGATTTTTGGATGCAGTCTCAGCCTTGTAAACATGGTTTTTATTTAAAGGTGGCTCAGCTGCAGACTCAGGAGCTGGAACTTCAGAAGTTGACACATGAACACCTCACTTTAAGGAATAAACAGACAGAGCTGGAGACTGCTAGACAAGAGGCAATTCAACAGGTATGACGAATCATGTCTAACACAAGGATGTGCATTTAGAATAAATCTTGTTCTTCGATGTACCTTAAACTTGTCATAATAGCACAAACATTAATATATAACCGATTCAAATTGACATTTTTACACTTTTTATTCTGGACAGATAAAAGTCCAAATTAATGATTTATACATTTTGCTACAACTAATTGAACCAATGACGTTTCGATGTTGTGTGACTGAACATTTTAAAATTCAGCATTCTGTGCATTCCAGTTGGATTTTTATAAAACAAAACAAGACCATTTCTAAATCCCGAATCTTGCCCAATCTGCTGTAACAGTATAGACGGTTTCATCGGACACACGTGCCTGGCCCGAAGTTAACGTCTAGTCTGTGTTTTTGATCGGACTGGCTAATGGCTAATAATATAGCTTTATATTTTATTAATATGTTATTGTATAATAATTGTAATAAATGAAAAAAATGAATATTTATGTAATCAAATAAGCAATTTGTTGAATTGGTCATGTAACTTTGTCACATTTAAGTTTAGTCAAACAGTTCTTCTTCTGATAACACAAAATAATACGGGCTAGACATACTTTTAACTTGCTAGCTAATGTAATTTACTTATTTCTTTTACTTATTATCAGAAATAATATACAGGGACTCTAATCTTTGCAGATGTGTACCGGAAGTTAAGTTTAGGCCACAAAAGTGTGCATGCGCAGTAACGTTTGTTTATGTTGTTGCTTTGAAACCGCCTATACTTTGTCACTTTTTACTAAATAATAACTGATGGAGAATTGCCTCACAAAAGATGAGAAGAATTCCATGGGAAAAGACATGGGTCTCACTTTTGTGTATTATGTTGTTTAGGCACTGAGGGCAGACAGCGCTCTGTCACTGGTCCAGGCTCAGCACACACGTGAGGTACAGGAGTTAAGGGAACAGGTGGGGTCTGGTACCCCGGAGCACCTGTCTCATCTGCAAACACAGCTGGTCGAACAGCAGCGCAGGACGCAGGACTTAGAAGATCTGCTTCGCTGTCAGGCCAAGCAGGCCAATGTTCAGATGGGCCTTCAGCAGGTAAACCTGCATGTTGATCATCCAATTCAAGATCTACCAGAGGGTGGTAGATGTCTGTTAACAACCGTTTAATAAACAGGAGCAGTATGAGAAATTGATGGGGAGCATGCAGGAGTGTATGGATGAGGTTGAGGCCAAACTGAAGAACACGCGTGTCCTGCTGCAGGAGAAAGTCAACCAGCTAAAAGAACAGGTATCATTGAAAATGCTAAAGCAAATGTAGAAAGTGAGGTGTTTGGAAAGTAATCATATAATTGTATTACTTGGTTAAAAGTTGTTTTTAAATCTATACTGTAAATAAAAGGTCATGGAGAGCATGTTGCATTGTGGGATACAGTAATCTGTGTAGTATCTGGTCGTTTACAGATCATCCACGTTGTGTACATTATGCATGCTATACAGTATACAGAAAAAATTAGTATGACATTTCCAAACATAATCTGATATTTTGTGTAGTACTATGCGATGATCATTTTTACTTTTTTTAATTTCTCACAGCTGGCCAAAAATGCAAAGTCAGATCTACTGCTGAAGGATCTGTACGTGGAGAACTCTCAGCTCATGAAAGCTCTACAGGTGACTGAGCAGAGGCAGAAGAGTGCAGAGAAGAAGTCCTTCGTCCTGGAGGAGAAAGTAGTCGCCCTTAATAAACTGCTGCGTAAAATCGCCCCAGCATCCCTCACCGCTTAGAGCTCTCTCCCTGCAGTTCTTTACATGTGGTACTAGACTGTGAAGTCTCATCCTAGTGCACTTTTGTCTTGGTGCGAAATGTTCTTGTTGAAGCAGTAAACAATCCTAGTGTTAAATGAAAAGCACAAATAATGCAAGTATTACATGTACCGTATGTCATATTTCAGTTGTGCTTTTTCAACCATGTAAAAGGACAAAGTATAATGTTAATTTAAGTTTTATGGCCTTTTTAGAGGCAATTGAATACCAATGGACAAGATTTTTTGTTGTACAAAACACTTTAATTACGTGTAAACATGACATCACATTTTTGTTTACTGTCATGTAGGGTACAAACTAAGTATTATCGGGCAAGTGTAGATCACTTCAATAAAAAAAATCAATTCCGTCTTAATGCACATTTGATGCAATATCCAACTACAGTGTACAGTTTTGATACAGATTCTATCTTGAAATTGCACATTATTTTTTATTTTGATGCACTAATGTCCACTCGGATATCAATCATTGTAATTTTCCAAGAACTGTCTCTTCATAGGGAAAAAAGTGTGGCACCACTGAGTTGTATATGTATCATACCGTCCTATTATCACTGTTAACAGCAAGTAAAGTTTCACCTGTGTACACATGCAATCTGGTCTGTACAGATGAGCCATTTGATTATCAGTGATCTCATCTAAATGAGTGAATTGTACAAAAGTGCTTTTTCCCCTCTTAGGATATGACGTGTTCTAATATACCCTGTCGGATAAGCTGCTCACATTTCCATCTTGGCAAAAAGTGCTGTGAAGAGAAGAATGGCACGTGTTAAACGGCACACAAAACAGTCTAATGTAAAAAAGTTTTGAAGAATAAAACTACCTGGCTATTTTTCTTCAAGAGTATAACTGTGCCATCATCTATTTCAAATTCACCATGGTCTTTTAGACAGCGCACCTGAAAAGAAAGACAATGAAAAGATTACGTTAAACAATAGTTATTGATATTTTAGCATATTTTTATTATTAATATGCGTGTGCTTATGTATTATATAATTTGGTTGATGGTGCTGGAATGTTATAAAATATCAATGTCATCATAAAATAGTCTTATATGACTACTACATGTTGTTAAAAAAGTTTATTTGTGACATCTAACAGACATGGGCACTCACCTCAATGTATAAACTTTTAGGGGGCTTCATATCCTGTGTGATGTCCAACCCTTCCTCTCCCCCAAGTGACCTCATGTAGGTTGCCAAAGACTTTTTGTACTGATTAAACCACTCCGTCTGCACATGATGTGTATGGTTTGTTGTTTAGTGTATAAAGCAATGAAAGGCACATGACAATAACGTAACCAAATATCAATCGCACCTCTTCTGCACACATGTGAAATCTGATGGTTGTGGGCAGCACACTTCCATACTCCCATCTGAGAGCACGGATGCGCAGGAGGCGATCATACCTGTGGAACGAAGGAAACGGGCGTGTTGTTACTGTTAAGGTAAGGTAAAGTAAAGTTAGATGAATAAAAGGAAAGTATAATGAAGATATTTACAGGTATGCAGCACTACAGCGCTGATTCCTCAGCAGGCAGCTGTGACGAAACTTGATGGTGGGAATCAGCTCACTCTTGCCTTCTGTCTTTGCCTCATTTCTTAAAGAAATCAAAGCCAGTTCGGTATAATGTGCATAACTTTATCAACATTATACTATACTATTGCTACTGAACGTTAAACACTTACACGTCACTCTGATTCTGTTCATACAGCGCTTTCATTTCCTCCAGGACTTGGCGAATGCCGTCCTCCTGTTGGAAAATCAAACTGGCTGTTAGTTTACATTGAAATGTTAATGTCATTCGTACTGTTTGTGTAAGAACTGTAATATTAACTTCAGCGTCACTTACATTAAAGGCGGGCAGCTGCCCATCGCCCATCCGTTGAAGCTCTCTGATGAGCTCGAGCGCCTTCTCACAAAACATTATAAATATATCAGGAAGAATAAAGTGTCGCTTTAGTTGTGATAAATCTTGAGTATCCAATTTTCAATGTCGTAGAAGATTTTCGCGGTAATTTTTTGTTGTTATGGTCACGTGACCTTTAAAGTTAACTACGGAGAGTCACGTAGGACAAATGCGCATTGCAAATTCACAGAAGTGCCGCCTGATTCTTTATTCAGATCCAAACTGCGTTTACAAAAATGTCTGACAACAGTTTTCAGACTTTGTCTTGCACGGTCTTAATATAAACGGAACAAATTATTTGAACGGAAAACGATTTTGATAATATATTATTTGAAAACACAATTGAGCTACTAACACTAATGCATTTTTATATTTACGGTTGCTTTGAATGCGATGCTGTTTGCTGAAATGAGGGGGAAACATAAACAGGCACCACATACCAAATTAGTGTAATAAACAAGCCTTCACAGTGCTGTGTTGCATTGCAAAAGCATTAAATCATGCACCATATTTTACTGCGATAGTCAGATAATATTTTGAAGGGTTGGATAAAATTTATACAGCATTGATAACAGATACTGGGGCATCATTACAGTACTAGTATTAGTATATAGTATATAGTAGTATACAGTACTTACAGTATTAGTACACAGTGCAAAATTATTCATGTATATGCTGCCACCTAGTGGTGATACATACATATCAACGGATAATTTCCTATATTTTTTGTAAAAAATAATTCGATTCAATAATATATATATATATATATATATATATATATATATGAAGAGTTTGGTTCCAAAATGAGATAACTCCGTTTTTTAAAAAAAATCGAAAATCATGTTTTTTATTATGTTATCATGTTTTTATTGTGTTAGTTAGCTGTATTTTTTTAGTTATTATGGCTTAAATCAAAACAAACCAACTGCAGTTTGATTGATATTAATTGGAATGCACAATAAAAAAACATGATTTTTGAAAAAATTAAGAGTTATCTCATTTTGGAACCAAACTCTTCATATATATTAGGGCTGTGTATTGGCAAGTGCCTCCGGATACGATACATATCACGATAGATGGGTCACGATACAATATATTGCTATGTATTTCGATACGATACACATTTGCGATATACTGCAATACTTTAAATAGAAAATGTAAAAAGTAGAGCTAGAAATAAAACATGCTGTGCACCACCGGGGGTTTTCTGTAAGGATAAGTGTAAAAACATCCCTTACCTCTGCAGAGTGGCCATGATATGTGATGCATGGACCTTTAGATCAGAGGTTTGGGTTCTCAAACTGTGGATTGCGCCCCTCAAGTGGGTAGCACAGGGGAATAAGGTGGCTCACGCAAGTCACTTGGCTGTTGTGGTGCATTACAGTTAAAACAATGAACACGGGCAGTATAAAACCTCTGGTTCATCCGTGCTGTAAATGCGCTGGTGTCACATCTGTATATAATCTCAATAAATGTCATTGTTACTTTTCTTAATAAACTTTTTGTCTAATGCACTGCAGTAGCCAAGTGACTTGTGTCATGACCTGCGAAGCCTACAAACAGCATTATTTTATATAACTCATTACTCCATTACTTACTTTGAAAACTAAAGCACAACCACACATCAGCTCTGAGAGCTCGAAGCGTTCTTATATTTTTCGCCATGCTCGCTTCCACTTACTTTTGGCCGTATGTATATGACATGATTTAAAAAATGATCGACAGTAGAGGTATCACTATCGATACACTATCGAAAAAAAAAAATATTGCGATAGTTACATGTATCGATATTTTTGCACAGCCCTAATATATATATATATATATATATATATATATATATTAAGATCATCAGTTTTCGTGGCACACATTTTTGACAGAATATGGTTGATCATATTGTTATTTTACACAACTTCACACAAATCAGAATAGGCTATCCTATAGTCCTCTTCTCTGTCAATATAGACATTGCAGCTATCACCATGCTCTGTACCTCTGCGTGTTCTGAAAATCACGTGAAATTATCAGTTATGATTACTGTTGGATGGACAATAGTGCAGATTTGCATGACAGTATTCTGATACCTTTTTTCTATTCCTGTACTAGGCCTATATGTTTTATTACTGTACGTTAATAGTCATGAAAACCTCACCTCTTAATGGTATGTAAAACAAAAAGAACTGTGGTTTTTATATTGCACAAAAAGGCTGTGTACTAGACTGCTGCGAGGCTATATGAGACTTCTCGCAGAATCACCAGAGACAAAGCATTTCTGGGGTTTGGGGCAAGTCTTTGAATGTCACTGGATGACCCAGACATGAACTCGATAGAAAAGCCACTCCTCACCTATTCTGACAGAGCTTGAATAAGTCTGCAATATGTGAAGTTCATGTGTGCGAGACATCAAAATAAAACCCTAAACTATAAACAGTTCTACAAAAAAAGTAACATTTAAGTCCTGAGCAGGTGTGCACATACAAATTCATTAATTTTGTTAAAAAGAAAAGATCCATGTTTGTGTGAAAAATTATAAAGATGTGCAGGGTGTCCTGAGGCTACATATTTACATACATTTAGTCATTTAGCAGACGCTTTTATCCAAAGACATGAATTACACTAGACATAACATAACCCGTTTGAAATATATATACACCCGCAGTAGAAAATTGAGAGACCATTCCAACATTGTTTTTCTGAATGTACCATTTATAGGAACGTGTTTAGGTAAATTGATCTTTTCTTGTTTTATTCTGTGAACTACTGAAAATATTTCTTCCAAATTTCAAATGAAAAGATTGCTTTTATTTGCTTGTTTTGCAGAAAATGAAAACTTAAGAAACAGGTCAAAATAACAGAATTGACGCTCTGTATTATTCAGACCTCAAATACTGCAAAGAAAACAAGTTCATATTCACTTTCAAGCAATACAGCAGTCATATTTCTACACGTATTAACAGTTTCATTTTTTATGTGATAACCTCGATTTTTATCACAGTTTTCATGTGTCTTGTCATGCTGTCAATATTTCACAATTCTGTTGGATGACTTTTTGTCACTCCTGAGGTTTGATTTTGTTGAAATTCAGCAGACACTGGACTGGAATGGTCTCAATACATCTTGAAATGCTGGTCTCTTCATTTTTGCATGGGTGTATGTACATTTATAATATATTTTTACGATGTAGATATTTTACTTTTAATGAAAACATCTCTCATATTATTTGTATCTGACACAATGTTTAAAAATAAGTTAAAAAAATAACATATTTGGAATATTTATTGTATTATAAAAGGCTGTAATGCAAAAATACAAACATATTGCTAAAACAGATGGCTACAATAATTCAGTAAAACAAAGCGAATGTTTTACAATGACATTATATCCGTGTGAAATAATTAAAAGTCCATTCTAAAAGGCAAAACAGGCTTTCTGCAGTCTTTTTCCATATTTCTTACTGATCTCTCATGCATCCCAGATCAACACCCCATAAACTGAAAGTTATTCATTTAAAACACGGTCCTTTACCATGCTTTACAGTGTGGGAACAGCAGAGTTTATAGGTGTGAGCTAGATAAACTAATACCACCCATTTATGAGAGAAGCAAAAAGAGCGATATCCTTTCCAGAGGACCCGGAGTCAAATGAAGTCATGCTCTGTGCCTGCTGCTCCACAGTTTGATCGGGACGCCCCCCAAACAGCGGATAACAGTATAATTAACAGGGACAGCTGCAGATATGCTCCCTCTGTCAGCGGCCGCGGCACAAACTCCACTGGGCCCGAGCCCAAACCAATCTCAACATATCAACTTTTAAAACCATAGAAACGGTTCACAGCCATATCAGTGTCTTGTGCTGCGACAGGTGGTCCCTCAAGTCCCCACTTTTCAAGCTATACCTCCACCTCCAGGTTTTAACCACAAACGTCTTATTAAAGCTTTAAGGACGCTCGTGTAAGCGCTTACAAACATCCTCTGCTTGCGTTGCACTTTTCAGGTCGAGATAAAATCCCGTTTACAGACTCGAACGTGTTTCTGACATGACAACGGTATCCTATAAACCTCTGGGGCTTAGGGTGCTGTCACTGTAGTACTTAAGGGATCTGGGATGGTTGCAGGCAACAAAGTCTCGGGTACCTGAAAAAGGCGCAGAGTACAAATAGCCGAGGAGACGGAACGAAGGAACGAATGACAAAGAGGATGAAGGATCTGTGAAAAGGGTCAGAGGGATTTTTCTGGTTTCTCACAGCGTGAGTTCAGCAGCATGTGTGTCTAAAGAGTTTCAGCTATGTAGCTTTGGCTCCTTCAGTCTTTCTCATCGAGCGGATCAAACAGAAGTGATTCAGCTGTGGACTCCACTCAGATCCCACTGGAACTGCACAAATGTTGCCACTTGAGCCCTGATGTCACCCCCACCCCCCCCCCCCGTCTATTAAACCACTCCAGCTGATTTCAAAAGAAAGCTGCTGCCTCGTTTTAAAATGCCGCTTATCCGACGGCACTGTTTCAGAAGCTCTCTGATGTCCTGACACAATGATTCTGTGAGTCACTATTGTATACAGTCAGACAGGGGTCAGGTCATGTATATTTACACACACTT
Organism: Triplophysa rosa; assembly: GCF_024868665.1. Taxonomy (NCBI): domain Eukaryota; kingdom Metazoa; phylum Chordata; class Actinopteri; order Cypriniformes; family Nemacheilidae; genus Triplophysa; species Triplophysa rosa. The sequence goes on from NC_079898.1 coordinate 9,150,793, forward strand.
CGTATTGAATCAAGGCAGAACCTTACAGAACCTTAAAGGGATAGTTCATCCAAAAATGAAAATTCTGTCATCATTTACTCATCTTTACTACATTTCAAACCTGTTTGACTTTTTCCTTCTGCAGAAGACAAACGAAGATATTTTGAAAAATGTCGGTAGCGGAACCCATTGACTTGCATGGTTTTGTGTCTATACAGTAGAAGTGAATGGGTACCGCTGAAAGTCATACAAGTTTGGAATGACTTGATGGTGAGTAAATGATGACAGAATTTTTATTTTGGGGGGAACTATGACTTTAATGTGACCATAGAGCAAGGAGAAAACATCATATATATTTATGTATATTTAACATCCTTGATTATTATTGTGGCATACTGGAGTACAGATGGCTCAAAGGTTAGTGTGTACGCCATACTAGTTATTATAGAATAAATAGAATAAAATACAGCCGAAAACTGGAAAATATAGAACTATCACTGTTAATATAAAACATAAGAATTTGAAATAAAAACACCCTCTCAAATGCAGTCAATGGGAAAAATCAAAATTGTCATGATTCTGCCTCATCTTGTCATGTCTGTCTTGATCTTGTGGCAGAATCACGGCAGAATCCCTTGTTATATGTGGAGAGAAGCAGTTTGTGTCTCGTCATTGGCCCCGCCCCTCTCGTTCCCTTGTTAACTTCTCCTTAGTGTTTGATCCCTGTCACCTGCCCGTCACCCTCCCTGTGTTATCAACCCTCGTTTGTATTTCCCTATAATAGATCCTCATGTTTCATTGTCCTGTGCTGGTTCGTTTTGTATTACATTGTATTGTTCCGTGTCTCACACTCTAGTAAGTTCTGATATATTGCTCTTGCTCAGTCTTGTGTTTGATCAGTGTAAGTCCTGTCTCAGTTTTATTGATTACCTCGTCCACTTGTTTTGTCCTCAACGTGGGAAGTTTTGGTTTGTTTTATATGCATTCGTAGTCCTGTTTTCATTTGGTCTCCCCCATCGTGGGTGTTTGATTTGTGTTTTTGTTTTAAAGTCTTGTTGTCATTCACACTTTGCTGTCTGCACCTGGGTCCTCATTGCCAAACCATGACACAAAATAGTGTATACAAAAAGATTCACTATACATTCAAAGGCTTTGGGTCAATTAACTGAAATTCATTGATAAAAACCATAATCTTAAGACGTGTCAGAATGTTTGAAATTAATGTTTATAAAATTATTTTTTATATAATATAATTATTTTTTTAATGTATAGAATACATTTTTGCAAATTCTAGGGAAAGGTTGGCTTCTTTGAAGATATTAACAAAATAATAACATTTATTTGGAATTTTTAGTCGCAACACGGTTCCTATAGTTAAATATAACAAAGTTGCTGTTATTATGTGAAAAAACAATATATTCATTTACAATATTATACAACAACATAATGTGATGTTATATAATATAAAACAATACAATATACGTACAGTATGTAGCCTAATATAATGTTTAGTTTGTAATGTTGTAATGAAATTTCTTTGGATAGTAAAAATGTTACATTGTTGTAGCTGTGTGTGAGGCCACTAAATAGTAGCTGTGACCTTGACTGATTCTGCTAACTGTATTGTTTACTGTCTGGGTGAATTTCCACTCCGGTGACAGATGTTCAGATGTGAATGCCGTCTGTTGTGGAAGGCCATTAGCTCAAAATAAATACTTCAGGAGACTTCATTATGTGTGTTTAAAGACTGCCAAAACATTCGGCGATACAACTTGATCATTCAACATGTCATACATTCATCTGGTGTAATTATGAGCATTTCTTGTTTCAACTTGCCTTAAATATTGAGATCATGTGGCCCTCCTGAGCTCCAGCCGCTGCCATGTGATTGGCTGTCTGTGTTTAAAGTATCCGCCCCCCCAGTTTTTCAGGCCATGCATATACAGCTCACGTCTTCAGCTGTCAACACGAGCTGCATGCCAAAAGAGTGTGTTTAAATTAAGGGATTTGAAAGCTTTTTATTTCGTCCACCCTGTCCAACATGAATCATTAGAAAAGTTCTCATACCTTACACGTCAACATGCCAGTTCTCATTTTCTTTGTCTGCATATCCATGGATTATATATCATGTCTTTCTAGTTGGCTTGTAATTGGATGCTTCGATAAATTGTTTTCCAAACAATGAGAGTTTAAGAATGAAATAAATCTTGGTAAATGTACTGCCATTGCACACAATTCCTTCAGTTATCAAGAAATGATACTTGCATCTTAAATTGATTACTGCTTGTTTCCATTGCTCTGGCTTTTCTCCTATCACTGGATAATAGATCTTTTAACACTGTCCCCGTATGGTACATCATCACAGAAACGGTGACTTTGACTGTATGGCCAAAGTCAACAATAGTGATACTTCACACAAAAAATGTACTCACCTTCGAGTTGTTCCAATTCTGTATAAATGTATTTGTTCTGATGAACACAGAGAAAGATATTTGGAAGAATGCTAATAACCAGACAGATTTTGCCCCCCATTGACTCCCATAGTAGGAAAAATTACTTTAGCATTTTTTTTTGTTCTGTTGAACACAAAAGACATTTTGAAGAATGTAGGACAGCAAACAGTTCTGGGGCACTTTTGACTACCATTGTATTTTTTCCTACTACGGTAGTTTTGGAACAACTCGAGTAAATGATGACAGAATTTTCATTTTTGGGTGAAGTATCCAAAATTAGAATATCGCTGCTGTCTGTCTGAAACCTCGTGTCTCCATATTCTATGATTTTTATTTTTGCCATAAATCATTACTATTAGTCACTCTTTATGTTTGTCACTGGGTTTTGCAAATATCTAACCAATAAAAAGTATTAAAAAGTGTTTGTCAACTTTGACAACACAATATTTAATTGTTGAAATAGGACAGTGTTTTTCCATTTCCTGAAAAACTGTTAAACTGTACATCCGAGGTTTTGGAAGGATACAGATGATGTATTATATTATATACTGTTTTTATGTGTGGCTGACCCTATGGTGCTCAAAAAACAGTTTGCAAATCCTGAAATCCACGGCAGCCACAACTGAAGACAAAATATTATATTACCAAAAAAGAAATATTATCCAAATAAGCACCTGCTTTGATGATGGCAGTTTCCTGCACTCATTCTAAGCTGTTGGCTTTATAGGTTATTTTTGCTATACGCAGTAATTTTGGAATAGTTCCTTAAAAAAAGAATACATGTGTTGTGATTTTAGAAAATTCAGAGTATTTAGAGTATTCTGTCGAAGACATTTACATCTGAGAATTTCTATTCATGAATTACAACCTACACAATGACAAGAAATTAAAGGACAAACAGGAAGTAATTTAACAAAAGCATCGAGAGGTTAAGTATTTTTAAGCATATTTCAAAATGTTAACATTTTTTACTTGTTTCTGTGACAAGCCAAATATTACCACTGTACATTAACAGAAATCATTATAAAACATAGCTAATGCTTTAAGTGTATTGTTGTTTTCCCACCAGGGATAACGTTACGCGAACATGCGGGCCAGCTACTGAGAAAGATAAGTAACAACTACACTTTTGTTTTGAGAACAGATAAAAAACATATAAAGTGTTTACCAATGAAACAATAAGCTATTGCCAAGAAAATGTCTTTATTCACACTATTCATTTGGACAAAATAAACACTTTTATATTTTTTTATTTTTTTGTAATTATTTTAGTTAAAACAGTTAAAGGGATAGTTCACCCAAAATAAAAATTCTGTCATCATTTATTCACCCTCATATTGTTTAAAACCTGTATATGACTCCATGTGGAACACAAAAGAAAATATTTTCATAAATAAATGTCTCAGTGGTTTTGTCTCCATACAATTGAAGTCAATGGGGGCCGTAGTTGTTTGGTGGTTCTTCAAAACATTTATTCAGAAGAAAGAACACCATACAGTTTTTAATGAAATGAGAGTGAGTAAATGATGAAATGTGTGTCATTTTTGGGTGAACTATCCCTTTAAGAAATTATAAAAATGTTGTAATAATTTTAAGTTAAAACATTTATAATATTTAAGACATCACAGCAATATTAAAATCTGAACTAGAATGTTTGCCCATAAGGATTCGAAAATATAGAGATATAAACTATATAATAATTGGATCATAATGTTGACTATCAACATTGCATTAAGGGCACTGAGCAAACAAAACTAAAACTGTCTGTGTGCTATACATTTCCCCTCCCATATTTTCCCTGTCCATGTTATTTCAAATATATGTAAATGATGTCATTACCATTGTTCTGTTTAGTTCGTAATTGACAGACCTAAGTTATTGTTAAGAAAAATTGAATTATGTCTATCAGACAAAATCCTTCAGCTACTGTAGACAAGCCAACAAACTTCAGCAGTGAGATTTCTTCATTACCAATAGATGGCAGCAGAGTGCACTGAGCGCAAACGTGCCGTTCATCTACCTCATGAAAACGAAAGATGCTTTATTATCGTGAGTCATACAGAAATAATGGTTTGTTTTATAACTCATAGTTTATAAAAAGTATTGTTTGCGTCCAACATTTTGAATTCTTGAATATGAGACTCATTCTTATTAGGCGCCACTAGGCTTAAACGATTAAAGCCAATTGAATGAAGCTGCATGGCTTCATTATCTGTGTGTTATTACAAGCATGTCATAATAAAAGCATACACGCACATAAAAATGATCATTTGCAAATTGCCATTAGGACATTAAAAGAAAGTCAAACAATTGAGGCGTAGGCTGTAATTTTTACTAGATGAGATGCCTAAAATGGCTATTTAGTAATTGGTTTTCAAACCCATGTTAATCCTATTTGAAAATATCCTCAAGGTATTTGTGTCTTTGTGAGATGTCTGTGCAAGTACTGATTTATGAAAGGTGTCTGGTGTATTGTAGGCCAAATGGGTGAGGTCAACAGCTCTGTCAAGCCGGATGTGCATCTGTAGCCACAATGGCTTTTTCATGAGCGAATACATGCATAGTTTATTTGAAATCGGGGAATAATCAGTGTGGGCGATATCTTAAAGGCTGGGGAATTATTTCAATATGCAAACATTTAGGCCATCACCTGCCGTTGCGTTGTCAGTGGTTCAAAATCTGAACCGTGCATCCCAACTGCAACAACAACCTTCACCTGATTCCTAAAGAAAGACGTGCAAGATGAAGCAGGCATTAAAGAGAAAATGTTGCAAAATAACTGGCATGTCTTTTAGAAATTACCTCTGGAATTTTAATCCTGCTAATGTATTACAGTTGGGGGTTAGGACTATAGAATAGACACGGTCTTGGGGGCAGAAAGGTTTTCTTATCTGGAGGACAAGCATTAGAAGAGCAGACTTCAGTAATTCAGTATGATAGAAACATTGCCTATAGGCCTACGTCAAATCCACACAGAACAAAACCTCTCTTAGCACTTTCTTGGCATGCAAGTTTTCCAGAATCTTTTTTTCATGTTTTTTTTTATTGTTGTCACGATACCTGTTCAGATAGGCGGGAGAGTGAAACTGTAAATAATTGTGAGGCTCTTAGCTTGTGTCCTCCCAGGAGTGAAATGGGTGTGAGACGTTGTGTGGTCTGTGAATTTACACCTGCCCCACAGGCATCAGCGTGTGGGAATGCTCAAACATTTTCTATTGTATCTGTGTTCTGAGATCTGTCTAATAGGCCACAACTAATCATGTAATAGCCGATTAGCAGCTGTGAACGCTGTCCTTTCTTAAGAGAAAAACTTCTGGAAGCTGTTTAGACAGAAAGAATTTTGTCTGTAGGTCTCCAGGTGTCATTTATATAGTGTATGCTATGGTTCAAGAAATGATGCAATAGAATTCGTTTTAGTGAATTTTACACCGAACAGACACAGAAGTGTAAACACAAGATATTTTGTGTTCTGATTGTTAAGTCATACTTACTGTATGTTACCCCAAAACCCTAATGCTGTATTATAAAAATAATAATTGCAATTGTACAATTTTATTTTGCATTTGAAATCTTTTTTTAGCTAATGGGCTCAGCTTTAATCCTTTTCTTGTACCAGAAAGTAGATATGCACTTTTCATAAATTTGACTATCATCCAAAGTAGTAATGTTGTTTCTGTATAGAGTCGGTGTGACGCCTGTTAAAATGAAGTGTAGAAAAATACAATAAAACAAATCAAAAAAGCTGCAATGGATGCAGACAGAGCTAAACTGTGTACACCAAAAAATAATTGCATTTATTGCATTTATCTGGGGCTCATGGACCATAAAGAAAAAGCAAAACATTTAAAGAAAAAGTCATGCTAAATGGCCAGTTTCATTTCACGTCATAAAAAAAATCCATCTCAGATCATTTTGGAAAGATGCGATCGAGAGCGTTTTTCTCACTTTTCAACTCAAATATTACTGATGAACTTTTACAATAATGGGAAGATTTCAAACGTTCATTAGAGAACTTATCAGTGGCACGCCGTGCAAACAGGTCATGAAACACAAGTATTATTGAGACAAGAGAGGCTCCATCTCCCTTTGATCAATTTGTCTTGTTAATAAGTCAGCCAGGCAGACTTTAATTTCTTTAATCCTCATTTGGAACATAGTATAAAAAGACATGACATTTCTTCAGTCGAGCTGTCTGTCTGTTTTTATTTTCAATACTAATTATTATAACAAAGGCAAACTGTTCGCACTTTATCCAATTTTCAGTTTTAATTTCATCTTAGTGCCCCGTGACATGAATTCCCTGTACCACGGGCTGAAAAAACCTAATTAAACTGTCGACCTCCAACAATATGTGCAACTACCAAATTGGGGCAGCAGTTCCTGTTATAAAATGCCATTTAGAGTCTTATATAAGTGATGGCTTTTAATAATAAGCTTTTCATTATATCAAAAGCAGTCGTCCTTTGTGTAACAACTTTCATAATGTGCTGTTTTAATAGTCTTTTAATGGTATTTCATCCTAAAATTATTGTAATAAGTTACAAACGATTTGATTTGACATCAGCAATTATTTATGTTTTGTAAACTCTAATCCTTTCGTAAGCTACATTTATTTACTGTCTTCTAATGTGTAAATTATGCGTGAGGTCATAAAACTGAAGAAATAAAAGCTGAATCATTGTCATCGTTTAATTTTGCGATGCTCTGTCAATGAATGTTGAAAGACAAACACAGAATGTCACAATGTCCTACGGGCATGCACGTGCTATTTTTGTCTGTCAAATGTTTTTATTTAATTGAGCAGTTCCTGCTCTTTTGCATGGTGTCACGGTTGAATAAAAGTACTGTAGCACACTTCAACACTCTTTGAATGTTTAGGCGCTGTTGGATTAGTAGTGGTGTATGTAATAAAACACAGGCTTCATAAAAAAACACAAAACAAATGTCTTCCTTGATGTCCATCATGTCCCACACACTTCATGCAAAGTGAATTAAATACACAATACCCAACACCTTTTTGTCTTAAAACAAAAGTTGTCAGCATTTTCGCAGTTGGTCTTTGGATGATTGCAGGTCATGCCCATTGTAAATGTGTTTTCTAGTGTTTTGTGAGAGGTGTACGGAGGATATTTACCCTCCAGTGAGATATTGATTTGAAGTACTCAGTGTGGATCATCCTTGTGACCTTTCCTCACCTCCAGTCACACATCATTCCCTCAAATAGATAGACTCCACTGCTGTATTGTGTGACCATAAGCTGTCTAAATCCTATTTCAATTACTTGTTTTGTTTTTTTATGTTATATATTATCATTTACACTAAACCTCAAATAAAGATGTCCTTGCATGGTGCACTGTATAAAATGTGTTTATAAATTGTATAACTGTATCATTTAATACTTTAGTTTCGACTTTTATAATCTATTCGTTCCCTCGTGGTAGAAAGGCAACTGTGAAATTTCATTTTTCACAACGAACATGGCAGGCAAATCTTGTTGGGGTGACATGACTGAATTTTTTTCTGAAGGTGTAAGGGGAGACCGGTTCAGTATTCATTTCACTTTGGCTGTTAACCTGAGCAGGCCTCTCTGTTGTCACTCTCTGGAGGGATGTCTCCTGCACACTAATGTAATCTTGGCATCACTCCCTCGGAAGTTCGAGGCACGGCACCAAGAATTCCCGCGTTACGGGATAGCAAGCGGCGCTTTGTGGAAGTCCCTCCAAGACTGTAGGTCAAACAGATCAGTGACAGGCCAACGAGAACATCTATATCTCTCTGTCTCTTGTTCTCTCACACTGACAGTTCTGTTAAATAATGTTGCCGTGGATCTGAGGTTGGGTTGCTATGGCGTCACAAGGACTTTGTGTTCACTTTTGACCGGGATGGTTCGGGCCAATGTCAAGAGCCCGTCTCGAATGTAGGGCTGTCACAATATCAGATGTTCACTACATGACCAAAATAATTCACGATAACAATTGTGTTATCTGTATTGAACCTTAGAAAATAAACAAACCTGTTTAATAAAAACATCTTTCATTTTGTTTGTCTTGCGTTCTCTTTTTTAGCCAATGAATGACACAAAATAGGAGTATAGTGATTTTTTTAAACTAAAGATGCCTAATAATCGGTATGGGTCTATAAAAGCAATTTTCACATCAGTTATCAGTATCACCAAGAGTTTAAAAACAGCAGATCAGGGTCGATATATCCTGTCAATCAAAAGAGGACAGGAAAATGCAATGAATGCCAAGAAACATCACCAGCTTGATGTTCAATATTAATAGTCATTATGTGAATTAATAACATTCACAAAGTTAATAAATACAACAGAATCGGTTTGTCACTCGGAATAATAATCGGCTATCGGTAGAGAACTTTTGTATCGTTGAATCTCTATTTGTAACCATTGTAGCTCTTAATGCAAAATGAGAAATAAGTGCAAAACCCACACCTATTATGTTGTAAGTGTAAACCAGATATTGGCACTGAAATATCCTATTTGTAGCATTAACGCAATATTGCTTATTAATATCAGGATTATTGCCAATACCTGAATATTGTGATGCCCCTTTTTAAAAAGTGACAGGACTCGTTGTCATTGATATCTTTTGTGCTATTCATAAAAACAAATAATTGTTTATTTTATTTTTTTAATGAGACAAAGCAGGCTACACCAGAAAAGGTTTGTTTTATAACAACTGCACTCTTACATACATTATATTACAATCATAGACTCCCTTTTTTAAAACACCACACAAATCTATTTACTCAATGGCTTTTTAGTTATTTCTTTTTTTAAGTCCTAATTTTCTGTTTCTTACAGAGTTTGACATTTTTTCTTCTCTTCTCAAACTAGTCACTGCTAGGTTTTGTCTTTACGTCGTCTCACAACAACCTCTGACCCCTGACCTCTGACCTTAGGTGAATGGAATTCACAACAAAGATTAAAATTCTTCGAGGAGGTACATCATGGCACATCAACCCAGGCTTTGCTCTTGAGGAACATGCGTCTCTTATCAATAAAATACTACGTTTCAGATTTTTTTGATCACATACAATACACAATCCATTATGTACACCCTCTTGCAGCGGTATCACTGATGGCGAGAGAGTCGAGGTCTTTCCATTAGTGCAGTGAAAGTTTTTCGGTCCTCTTTGTAGTTCACTCTAATCATGCAGTGGACAAAAGCTTTTAAACAGTTGGTCGGTTCAGCAACAAAGTCTCGACATGTTTTTGCATGAGTTCTTTGAGGCATGGTCCATTGTGAGGTTAACGCTCTCGCGCCGTCCTCGCTGAGCTTTTCCTGTGGCGCCGGTCCTTTCAGAAAACCACATATTCATAACAAGTTCGCGATGCCTCGGAGTGAAATGGGGGTGGGGCGGAGCAGAGGGTTGGGAGGGGAGACGCCGGGCGTTAGCTTCGGGCCGGGCCGGGTACGGACGCTGGCGCTTCATACCGGCCGGTCCACAGCGTACTGGCAGGGACTTAGGTTGGACACCGGGTTCTGCATGCCGGGATAAGCGAAGTTGGCGTGCTGTTTGGCCTTGAGCCGGAGGCTGGCTAGACTGGAGTTACAGGTGTCTCTGTACATGTACGGGCTGGCCGTGGTGGCATAAGGGCACGCAGCTGCTGAAACCGCTGCAGAGTTGAGGGTGGGGCTGTTCAGGTTGTTCAGGTTTCCGAGGTTATTGAGGCCTGAGGCCGGAACCCCAGCCACGGCCGAGGGCACCATGGAGGAGGCCATGTTCATGGAGGAGATGGAGCTGGGTGGGGAGAACATCGGCTGCGAGGACAGGGGACTTACATTCATGGAGTTAAAGAAAGGAAAGCTTTTGGCTGATAACGGGCTGCTGGCCAGGCTCTTGGTGGCCCAGTTGTTGTAGGAGTAGCCCGAGTACATGTCGTCATATGGCTGCATGAGTCCGTTGAACTGGGCGCCGAAACCGTTCTTGCAAAGCTCGGCTTGCTGGTTTCGCTCTCGCTTTCTCCATTTGGCGCGGCGGTTTTTAAACCACACCTGTTCGAGAGACAACGTACATTCAATTTTAAGTGCAATTCAAAGCCGTTCATAAAACATCCGTATTAAAGAGATAGTTCACCCAAAAAGGAAAATTCTGTCATGAATTACTCGACCTCAACCTGTATAAATTTCAAAGAAAGATGAAGAATGTTAGCAACTGATTTCTGGGGCACCATTGACTACCATTAAAATGATTGCCAAAGGTGCCCCAGAACTGTTTGTTTTCCTAAATTCTTCAAACTATTTTCTTTTGTGTTCAACAGAACAAAACAATTTATATTATAAAAATATATATATGCTATGGTAGTCAATGGTGCCCCAGAATTGTCTTTCTAATCTCTTTCTTTGTATTCAACCAAACACAGAAATGTATACAGGTTTGGAACAACTTGAGGGTGAGTATATGATGTCAGAATTTTCAGTTTTGGGGGAATTATCACTTTAATAATTGTGATGCACAAAATTACTCCAAAACATTTATTTGTTGGTAAAGCACATGCAAATTAAAAACTCAGTACATTGTATTTCTGTAGTATAGTATGTGCTTATAATATAGAGTTTGACTTTAATATTCAGTTTTTTAAATGCTTTTTTATAAAATTTATACAAGAAAAGTTCTGCTTCATTTATTAAACTAATTTATTCACTTATTATGAATTTCCTCCGTGAGAAATGTCATTAAAAAGCTTCCCTCACATTTAGTCAATTTTACATCCTATTTTTAGGGGATTTTGGATGGATTAAAGTTTTAATGCGAAAATTTAAATGAACGTCTTTCATTTAGCTCTCAGTGAACTCGACTTCCTCCTCCGATCTTTTTCCTATCTAAGTGTTCATAGTTTGTAATTAGCAAAGAAAAACAAACCGCAAAGGAAAACAGTCACTCTAAAGCTCTGTTTAATTATTCAATTTTTAAGCAATGTCTTCGTTTATGTATAAGGTTCCTTTACATGCGGCAACAGTTTTATGACAGAGGCACACAAAAATAGTTTTGCCACAACCGAATCCAATACATGATCAATGAAATACGGATCATCAGCATTTCCTCGTTTTTTCTGAAACGCTCATGACATATCATTCTAGATAAATATAATGAAGATTATGGGTATTATGACTTTCTAAGAAGAATTGTCACCACATATTTAAAAATAATCCCATATACAGTAGTGCTCATACACTGTCAAAAAAAGGTACAAAAGACGTCACAGGATGGTACCCTATACCAATATGAGGTACTAATATGCACTCCTCAGGTGCAAAGGTGTCATTTTTGAAAGAGTATATTTTTTCTGTGTAATATTTCATGACATCATTTATCCAGCATACTGTAAATGATAGCACTTTATATTGGGAGAGAGGGAATACCCTCCTTTGTAAATGTTCCACTGACACTCTGGCAATGGTGTTTAAAGCCTTACCAAAATAACTGGATGTCAAATATAGCTTGATGATCAGTGTGTTCCCTACCTTTAGTTTTGGCATGGTACGTATTTCGTGATTTTGGATTAAATACATTTACATGTGCATTCATAAAGTTCTGCCTGCTTTAAAGTTCAAGGACAATCACCAGTAAAGGTTTGCTAATGACCGAAATGTTTGCATTTTCACACAAAACTGGTGTGAAATGTGAAAACTAAGCAGTGGCTGTATAGCACGTGGAGACGAAACCTTCCGAGTGCTGTGTGGTCCACTGCTGAGAGTTTTTAAAGCAGCCCGGGTCAAGCTGCCATTAGGTCAGGGCCGTGATTTAGGGTTTGTGTGTTTATTAGGAGCACATACACTATCAATTGCGTAAATCAAAATGACAGCAGAAGCATGTGGAATATGTGGCATAAGGTTCCAGCCAGGATTAGTGACATGCATACACAGTTCAGCAGGCCACCAATAGACATTAGGATAGGGGTATCTCTAACTGTGTTGTTCTTTCAAAATAACAACCAAGACTGCGTGCTATGTGACCTTTCCTCTGTCCAACATGAATCTGATCCATTAAATGTGAGCCAGCCAAAGAGATAGCAATTGTATTGTCATCCATCAGAATGAGAGCCCACCTGCTCTCCATTGTGCTTCACTGACCGAACTTACAGGGGGTGAAAAACGTTTACGAAGGATTTGACTCAAACCTCTATTTAACTGGCCACAGAGAAAATGTCGCAATCTGATGTTGAGCGTTTAAGTGAAAATCCTGAAATAGCACAGACATATAATTTATGTCCCATGGTTCAAAAGGGCACACGCAATATCCAAATTCACCTCGGTGATGGCATGGCGAGCATAACTCCTTATCTTTCTCGACCCTTTGAGCCAGCATGTCTCTTCGCAAAAGTTCACATCAGAACAGCCACAAAAATGTTTGATGCTACATATGCGCTGTGTTTTAGTCTGGCGCGGACACGTACCCGTACTCTCGCTTCTGTGAGGTTGGTCCACACGGCGATCTCCTCTCGTGTGCTCATGTCAGGATAGCGGTTTCTCTGAAAAGTGGCTTCTAGTTCTTGGAGCTGCTGGCTGGTGAAGTGGGTTCTCTGCCGGCGCTGCTTTTTCTTTAGAGAGCTGTCCTCTGCGTTCGACTCATCTGTGTGGTTCTGATGGGACTTCTCTGTGTCTGTTCATAAACAACAGATCCAAATATGATTACTTGATTTGCAACACTTTACATACTGTGCATTTGAGTAAAATTACCTGTCATACTACACACTGTAAAACAAACAACGCCAACTATGCAAAGCTGTGGATAAACATATATTATTTTCAAGTTTTTGCTTAGTTTTGTTTCATTTGTTTGTTTAACTGCGGACGCAAAGTGTTTTTTCTACGTCAGACGAAAATGCTTCCTCTGTGGTGTAGAGTTCTGCACCTTGCAAATCGAAGACCCCACAGAAGGACTAAATTAGATGGCCACATAATCCTGGGATCAGCCATTAGTGACAGGGCAGGTTTGGGGCTGTTTGGCAAGAGCTTAACTCTCTAGGAGCAGTTCTAACTAATCAGCAAAGCTTTCCAGGACTCCACAGGGCCTCCAGGAAAACCAATAAGACATCATGCTGCCATCTGTCAGTGGACAGATACCCTTTAACTCTTGCAAGCTCATCTGCTCAGCATAACTCCTAAATAAAACTAATTCTCATCTCATTGATAATGATAATGAAGAGCAACATTGAGGTGTATTTTACCTGGACAACACATAGATGGGGAAGAAATTGCAGAGAAATCAAGAAAATCTACTAAATGTTGGCATTATTATATCATGGCAGGCCATATTCTAAATTTAGTGCCTAGTTAAACAGTATTTCTTCAGTCACTATATTGCATTACTGTCACCTCTTGAGCTTACTGATTTATTGTTTAGTTATTTATAATAGTGCATATAACAGTGCGAAAAAACATTTCCGTGAAATAGGATAGTGATATGCTGTCGAAAGGTAGGTTATGGATTATAGCGCAGATGACTAAAATGAAAGGAGTTTATCTTCATCATTCGTTCAACACTTTAAGATACAAACACTGTATAAACGCTGTTTGATTCTTTAAAATATATTTGAGAATTTTTTGAGATTATTTTACTGAATTCCTTCTCTGGCTTTAAAGGCCAGTGTAAAATAATATGAATAATTTTGAAATAATATGTTGTTTTCCCATTAATTCAAATGTATTTTCCTCTTAAAAGCAGCGGAAAGAATCAATTGTTAAAACTTTTATACACGAAGTAGACACGCAGCGTTCAAGTTAAAAGATGTAGATGTGCACGTAATATGTGTGAATCTATTTTAATTGTTTTAATTACATAATTATTAGAAGTTTTATAGTCCATTTAATTCCCACATAGCCTACACATTTTGCTTTGACGTGCGCGTCAATACATTAGTGGAGGGGTTGGTCACGAAGTTATACATTTATTGTTCTATATAACGCAGTGTAATATCCACAGTAGAAATAAAACCGGATATGAAACGATATTTTCTATTAATCACCAGTCAGAGATTCATGACGATCTTTTCTTATAATCTCATCCCAAACCATCTGCCGACGAAAATTACTACTAATTTAAAATATATGTTTTTTGCAAATTATTAAAAGCTAAAATACGCTCCCCATATTGAAACACACACTTTTGAAATGTCAAACCTGATTGTAGTTTTGGCACTAAACCTATACGATAACAGAGCGAAAATCGTTTCGATGTTTACAGATTTGCGCGTTTTTGAAACGCTGCATATCATTTCGAAGTGTGACATTAGCCTGTACAATTTAACAGATATATTTACAGTAACTTAAATGAACTCACTTTTTCTTATAAGGACCGCATAATCTTCTGTCGTGCAGTGTCTCAGTAAAGCGCGCATCAGTGCATATTGCATATCGCCGTCTTAGATTTGCTCTTCCACAGGTGTTTTGGTTTATTCGCACTGGCCTAGTGACTAAGTGATTTGGATACCAAATTTGAGGCTGCACAGGAATGAATAATTTATGCACCGTGTAGCACATGATTGGGTGGCCGGGTTCTTCTTCACATGGCGACTGTCCATGCACAGAGCACCATGTAGACTATCAAACATCTGTAAATCGCAGGCCTGGATTCAAATGAACCCAGCTTATTCAAAACTACACCCAAAGATGTGGAGTTGTTATTACACGTCCATTTCAACTTGAACAAGAATTAACCTGAAAACAAGAATCAAATACGCCATTCAGTCATGCACAGGCTGGACCACTAGCACCGTCGACCATGGTAGAGGCGAAACAGGAGAAAAGTTAAAAAGAAAAAAGCCTGCAAATTTGAATAAAAAAAACATGTTGATAATTCAATAGGCCTACATTAATGTTCATTGCATATTTTACTCTGCTGCGTAACATGGTTGTTAAGACTAAAACTATTCTTTTCAGAATTAGGCTATGCACAATCTTTTGTGAGATGTGTGATGTATACATGTATATGAACTGACCACTGTTGTCTTGGCCTTTGCATCCAGGATCGTGCTGAGGAGTCCCGGAGTCAGAGAGAGACAGTGCCGGGCTACGGGCCTCACTGTCCGTTAGAAGGTTAAAATCCATAACCTCGACCGCCAGGCTCTGCGAAGAGCACAACATCATATTTACATGAATGACAATTCATTTCAACGATAGTCTACATCATACACACAAGCTGAACCCAGAGGAAAAAACCCATACACTTCATTGTTTACTTACGATTCACTGTGACTCGTCTCGTTTTATTCCCGTGCTGACGCGGGCGAGGAAATTTTCCATTTTGAACTTCATTTTATTAAATAGTGGCTTTAATATGATCGTTTTTAATACTCAAATATAACACTTTAGTATTAAGCACTGTTGCTTAGAATATTAAAAGACATATTAGTTCATGATATTATAATATCGCGGTTTACCCATGTTTTTGAAATGCGTAAAATGAGACCAAAATGTACAAACCCATAATAACATATTTGTCATACACTATTTTACATAAAGCTGTTTTAAACTAATAGAGGATTATAATTAGTATATTTTTTAATATAAAATAGAGGTCTAATAAAATTG
Organism: Triplophysa rosa; assembly: GCF_024868665.1. Taxonomy (NCBI): domain Eukaryota; kingdom Metazoa; phylum Chordata; class Actinopteri; order Cypriniformes; family Nemacheilidae; genus Triplophysa; species Triplophysa rosa. The sequence goes on from NC_079898.1 coordinate 9,166,781, forward strand.
TTTATCATCTTTAGTTTTTTCTGCAAAAACGAAATAGGGGAACAGAGATAAAAAATACAAATGAATTAAAAGTAAATGTAACCTATAAACAATATGGCTGTATGGAAATCTAACAACAACATGCACGATAAAACATTGACTTGCATGGTTTCATCATATCAAATTAGATGTTGTAATGAAGGCATACGCATTTGTTTTGTGTTGCAAATCTTCACAATGTCAGGAAGTTCATTCATTCATTTACTGCTGTAGTCCACCTCTCTGCTTGAAGACGATTTGGACGTTTCTTTATTTAAGCCGTGCGGCACACAAAGTTCACAATTACGTGAACCAAACAGCCTTAAATAACAGCCTCGTAATAGATCCTAGAATAACATGTCGCTTATTTATATAACGGCACTTGTCACCCTAGATATGGAGACACAATCACTCTCTTACCGCGTCCTGCACTTTTCCGAGTGTACAGAAAAGCTACTCCACGTGTCATTTGCTTCCATTGTTTATACGATTTTAGATTTTAGCTCCCTTGACGGACTCATAAATTGTTAAAGGTGTGAACATTTGACTGCTGTAACCTTGTAGATCAAACAAGATTGATTTCTTAGAGGTTTATTAATTATTCTGCAGCCTACAGAACTTATATTTTTCTCTTATTGAAATAATATATTTTTAAACAATAACTATCAAATAGTAATAAATAATATAAATAATAACAATTCATAAATAACACCTTTATGAAACCGTTTGACTTTCCAATGTCTATCAATCATCAAAATGTATCTCATGGAGGACATTTTCTTATACGGTCTGTCAGTTGAGGCTTAAACAAAATTATGATGGGCTGTATGTGTAATTTATGTCATACATTTGAAAACAGTTCCTCCATCCAGAGGAAACACCTTTGTTTGGTATCTAACATCAGTACATAAATTATATTTACGTAAAACTTAAAATAACTAGACTCTAGCCACGCCTGCTTTCACAGTTTATCAAAGACAAATTGACTCAAAATAAACGATAGTAATGAATTCTAACTATTACAACCCAATTCACTGTTTTTGTGAATTAAAGTATTGGTGAAATATTGCTCAATGTGTCCACTTGACTTGATAGGCTTGGGTTAACAGGGACATATATTATGATCACTAATGCACTGTTAGGCCGAGTCTTCATGCTGATTTTGATTTTACAGATATTATTGTGACCCTGCAATAGATTTACACTTAAATGAATAAGTAGATATCGATTAACAAAGCTTGTTAGAGTGAGTGCCTGTCACCCTCTCTCTCTCTCTCTCTCTCTCTCTCTACCGCCACTATCAAACTCCAGGAGATATTGACTAAAATGTAGGTACCTGACAGCTCCCTAACAATGCCTTTAACTTTATACTAATAATAAGATATCTAAGGGATGATTTGGGAATATGATTTTGCTCTGTTGCATGTGACTACAGTTACCACTATTTATGGTAATCATTTAATCATACTAAATAATGACAAAAATGTCTTGTTGGTCATAAAATGTCATGCATTTAAATACCTGCATGCTGGAATGTTTCTTTCTTTCTTTTTTGTCTCTTATATGTAAAATAAAAAAGTGAAAAGGCATGGAGTTCAAGAACAGATAACAGTGTAATTATATAGTGAAAAATCAGTATTCATGAGGTGATAGACCCTGGGGATGTAGAGATTACCAGTGATGATAAATATCAGATACATATTAAAATGACTGACTGATTTACAATGCTTTCATCCAAAACAGTCAAAAACAATTTTATTTCTGGGCCTCCAAATCACATTTCCCATCAAGTTTCCCAAAATGATAAACAACTGATTTTCTTGTATATAGCGAATTGTAACAGCACATGTTTTCAAAATCTGTACGAAATTAAAATAAAATCTAAATTCAGTAACACACTGCTAAAAATGATATTGCTTTAGGTTGTTGTACACAGTACTGAATACAAAAATACACGGGCCTGAATACAATGACTCCTTAAGAAAAACATTTGGATAACAAATATAAATTGTTCTGTTAAATTATAATGATTTGTTTCAGTGTGCACAGGACAGAATGCTATTACAGATTTGTGTGATGTTGTCTGCTATAAATGCAGTTACTCCTTACATACATTTTTTAGACTCAATATCACATCTCTTGGTATTAGCCTATTTTATAAACAAATAAAGTAACCTCCCTCGTAAATGTAGCTATAGTTTGCATGGAAGGTCTCATGAGAATGCAGAATACAATAAGATCTACATATTAAACGCATAGAGTGACTTTGAATTTGATGGTTATCTTTCAGACAGGCTTCTTATGTTCTTTTTGGGCCAGTGCTACAGGTGATGTAATCTGGTTATTTCATCCTAAATGGTGAAAGTGTGACCCCCCATGAAGTCTGACATTATTACATTTCAAACTCAGAGGGTCAAAGATTGAGAGCCAACAAGAGTGATTAAAGACTCCATGCAAATGTCACAGATGCATTCGAAGATTATAGATAGGTGCTTAAATATAACATAACAATTCCAAAAAGGGAAAGCCACCAGGTTTGTCTGACCTTGGTTCATCTTGTGATTATGTATAAAGTAATCATTTCGTGATTTTGTTTCATTTTCAACTAGTTTTGAGTTACAAAATTAAATAACAATAATAATAATCAAGTTGTTTGTTTGAAGGGTGGTTAGCTAGAGAAGACATAGCGAAATGTTATTTCTAGTGAGCATGTGTGGTAGGCATTTAGTAGGCCTCGTTTGTGTGTTTATTTGAATTATTGAAATATTTCTGCGCAAGGCTTTGGCCCAAGGCTTGTTTGGGTTTTACTTTATATCTCAGTGGCACACATTATGTGTTTATTCCATTTGGATAATGCAGACGCAGTCTTTGAACGATTCCTAGGCTCGGGGAATGCAGGTCGTGTGTTGGGACAGTTTATATAGGCTACTCGACATCGATCTCATTAAAAAATATATATCCAATAAAAGAAGAGATAATCGAGGTAAAATCCTCTCGTTTTCAGAAGATTGCTGGTCCATCTGTTGGTTCGACAGAGGCAGACAGCATATAGGCTATTTCCACGGGCTGCTGCATTATCTCAGGAATTATTCATAAACGCGTTGAGAATTAATTCCTTGGATTAAGAGTTGATTAAGATGTGTGTCACTTTGCTGTCTGAGAACTTATTAAGGAGCCACTCGAGCCGGCGGCAGATGGAATTTCTACCCAATGTTTGTAGATGTTAATTTCTCCCCTCCTAACACCCATTTGCATTTGCGTGTGTATGTCAAAGCGCGGCTTTCCCTACACGCACAGCTCCAGATAACCGTGTACCGGGAGATGCGCATCTCTCAGAATAAAGATCGGTCATGTTTTTCGATTACACAGTACGCACGCACTATTTATCGAGATACAAATGCTTTCGATATTGAAATGTCGTTGACGACATCCCAAAGTTTTCAAGAGAGCTGGTCGTAAGCAAAATCTGAGGGAAATCTGAACAATTTCAAAATATGACTGAGGCTCGAGCCGAAGTGCATGTTTGTATTGTGTTTGTAGGCTATAGTTGTAGACGAGACATGACCAAACACAATAGCGTCATGCACTGTTCTGCCAATGTGGTTTAACCACACATTTTATTACATATGTTATTTCAACGATGTATAGCGTTGTTTAATTTTTTCAATTGTTTTGCATAAAACAATCATTTATCATGAAAAGTATCATTTAAATATAGAAAGAGAATAGGCTACATTTAGACAAACGGGAAACGTGGATTCAAACGAGCCTGCTCTGTTGGTAAATAGTCCGTCATTTTAAATACCCAAATATTTTCATTTAAAAAAATCGATTAATGTAATTTGGCTATTTTACATCCTGAATGTAAATACTTATTAAAAGGAGCGTTTGGCAAGGTATTTTTGTCAGCGTAGCTATATTAACAAAATAAATGACATTAATCATTAGTAAAAAATCATAAATAAATAAAATAAGACATAATGAATGTTAACATTTTGCATGTGATTGTTCTATATTTAAATTATAATAACAAAATTGTTTGAACTTTTTTTAATCTTTACAAATGTATTTTGTACTTGAAATAGTCGATGAGTCTTTTTTCTTACTGGTCTCTTGCGGCTTTCGAGCACCTGCCACCTATCAATTTGTGAATATCACATGAATATTTTGATTCATAAAAGGAACTATTCTAGAAAATTGGCTCTGCGACATGTTTTAAAACAGATGTATAACAAATAAAATGACGTTTTATTTTGCGCTTGCTGTTTTTATGATGCCATAGCATACATTGAATACAATTGTAATAGGCCTATTGCTTTACACTGCTCTTAATATTTTTTTGACAAAAAACAAACAAATAAATGTTCAACAAAACGACGGTAATTTCACAAATAACTAATTTACATTTACATATCTGAAAGTTACAAGTTAGCTCGAATTTAACTTCAACAGCTTTAATATTTAACATACAAAACAACTGATTAAACTATACTGTTTAACCTTTTCACAAGTGAACATTTTAATAATATTATTACCGTGTAAAACGTTTTACAAATAAAGTGTTTTAGGGTTAGGGTTATAAAGTTATAAAATGTAGCCTACAGCTTTACTGTAAATTTAATGTGCTAAACTGCACATAGAATCAAAACTGGATCAAAAATGTATTGTTTAAAATAAATACGCAACGTGATCAGGCTTAAAATATCTTCTTATGATCTACTCCTTTTTAAAAATATAGTCTAATAAATTATTACAAACGTCAAAGCCTAATTTGCGTACAATATCAGCAAGCCTATGGGGATAATATTGCATGTGGTAAACTTAAAGTAGCCTAGTCGTAATATCGTAACCCAATAGTAGCCTATACACAATGGCACTGAAGTTTGTACATTTCTGCACAGTCGGACATCATCACATCAACTTCAGCACGACGATAAGTGACGCTGTTTATCTGTCTCAGTTGCCTCGTGGTCTCTCCTTACAGCAAACTGCACAGCAATTGACAATCAAAACGGGTCTTAATGAGTTCAGAGCGCACGAATGCTTTCACTCTAACACGACACGTCTGAATTCACGAATTCATAGTGAATTCATGTCCAACTTCTCCAGCGCATCACGCATCATCACCACCGCGATTTTTATCATGCATATTCTACTTACATGAAATCCCGGTCTAGTAGAGGTAATCCTCGAAAAAGATAGAACTTTTGTCGTGGGTTAGCTGCTTTTCTGAAACGACGCAGTCGTCATGTAAAAAGTTCCTTAGGATTAGCAAGCGAAAACACAGCTTTCCCTGTCTCTTTATTTCTCTCTCTCGGTGTTGTCTGTCATGAGTTATCGCAGAGAGTGAAGGCTTGAACCCCATGCAGAGGGGGACTGACTTTATGCTAAATACCTTGTGCGACAGGTCCGCAGCAGAAAGGAATGCCCACCCCTTCTCTCTCTCTCTCTCTCTCTCTCTCTCTCTCTCTCTCTCTCTCTCTCTCACGCTCTCTCACACGGGCATACTACACACACGCATAATCAAGGCTAAGGTATATTGTGTTAAGCTTACCTGCACAGCTTTGTAAATGAAACAGACCGCGCGTTTGTGCCTCTGCAGTTAACAGAATTATTGTATTCTTAATTTATTTGGTTATTAAAATTAATATCTACAATCTCTATAAATATCATAGGCCAGTTGTTAAACAAGGTGTCATGGAGTGTTTGTGATTTTCTTTTAAAAGGTCAGAGTAATTTTGGATTTCACTCATAAAGAATTCGTAGGCTATTTTGTGAATTAACTAATTGACACACACACATTGTACGTTTTAAATAAACAAACTAATGTCATAGATTTTTCTGCGCTTGGTTACCCCATCAGTCTTCCGTCACTTGTAAAATTCCGTTTATTTACCAAGTAAATACATATATGTTTGACCAAACATCCCTGTCTTTGCATTCAAAGAAAAAACTGTGCAGACTCTACAACCAAGCATAACCACACACATGCAAAAGAACGTTTGCACACAATATCAAATACAAAGCAAATGTATTGAGAAATAAACGGCTTATATAATGCACATAGATTCAGTATATGTAATAGCCTATCCGATTTTTTGGGCAATGCGTCTTCTAACGTCTCTTGGTAAATGTGGACAGCTTAATACGACGCGACAGATTTTATGTAACCTATTACATTTCAGACAAAATAGTTGATCAGTGGTTTTATGTTCCTCCAGTTACCAAACACATTGGTAATTCCTGAGGATTAAAGGGTGCAGTAATTGTTTGAAAGAACATGCAAATACTTTTCTCAATCGGTTTGCATCATTGACGCAAGTGTTTGTAATAGCCTAAACCTGTAATGATGTTTCTGTCAGAATCTCCAGACGAAAGCAAAACCGTTAGGTCAACTCAGTAAATCTGACAATTTTATCCAACTGTATTAATTTTATTTATGAAACTGCATCATACTGTAGATACTCTTTTAGACTGTGACAGGAGACAAACAACAAACCCACGAGTATGCGCTCTGCTTCAGTGAGAACCGCCCCTTGTTTTGTCATCAGTAAAATTCAACCAACATGATAGCAGCCGAAGCCCCGCCTTACTTTGATCTGATTGGTGACTTGTATTGTTGCTTGTGTGAACATTTTTTTTAGTCAATCAACAATACCCGAATGTAAAATATTATTTTCTAAGTAAACTTATGCTAAATGTTATTTCATAGTAACGAAGGAACCTTGGAAGAATAGACAACGCACACGAACCCGAGTGATAAGATCATTGGCTGAAAATGTCGTCATTTGACAGGAAATATCAAGGTTGTGTGAGCTACACCATTTCCACGTCAGTAAATTTGCCTGTGGAGGAGATTATCCACCGGTGACAGAACTTCAATCTAGTGGCCTTCTATTACAGACAAACATCAGGGCATGACAACTCGTGGACCTGTTTAAATGTAAGCCTTTATTCAAAGCGGTTATCGCGAATGTATTATTTTCCTGAACGCTGTATCCATTCACTTGTCACTGTTGCAGCCTGCTAAGCTAGTTAGCCAAATCAGTGGCAATAGACCTGTAACGTTACGCCATTTTGGATTCACCGTCTCAGAAACAGCAGTACTTTATTTAATTTTCTGTTATGTCAGCTGCTTGCACTTAAAAAGAGGCAGGGGCTCATATAAAACATAACGAGAGGGACACGAGGGCTCTTTTCTCATGTCTGTCATTGTAGTTTCACCGCGAAAGTCAGTGTGACAAACAGCTTGCTAGCTTGTTGACAGGTTGGTTGGTTGCATTATCAGTTCTGTTTTTCTGTTTATTCATAAATGGTTTAGTTTCATTATTTATATTCACATTCGGCAATGCTAATTTTGAGCTGTACACGTCGATTTAAATGTCCTATTGTGCCTTTGACAAGCAATGTAACTTGTTAGCTGTCAAAGCTATCAGGCTCGCTATCTTTCTTGGCCTACTGATCAATTTAGTTCCAATCAATTCACACTCATCATCAACCTTTGTACATCATTTGCTCAGTGAGAAAGACCGTTCCAAACCACAGTTTATCGTAATGTTTATGTTGTTGAAGATGATGAATCTATTGCAGTGTGCTGGATGACTGTCATTTAGATGTTCTCATTAGCATCATGATGTTGGATGTTAGTACGTGGCTGTAAACATTCATGGTTGGTCGGCTGGGCCCTTGAAGACTTCAGTTAGAAGAGCTACTTGTAGATATAACTTGGATGTTTGACTGTAGAGTCTATCTGACTGTACGTTAATATTATGTGTACATCTATATGGGGGATGCTTTGGATGCAAGGGTACCAGACAATAAAGAATGCACCCAGTCTGTGAAAACCCAGCTATAGTAATTTTTTGTGTTGTACTGATTTTTTTTGTGGCTTTTCTATTACACACACACACACACACACACACACACACACACACACACACACACACACACACACACACACACACACACACATATATATAATTGAACTATATCGTTAATATGGCCGGCGCTTTAGAGCACCAAACACCAGTACTTCCAGACATAGAAGCAGCTTCTTCCCCAGGCAATCTCCCTCCTAAACAGATAACTGCTCCTTAAGAGCAATATTCCACTTCCACTACTCCTATAGTGTGCACTATAGTGCCTTATTATATCTACATTTTATTTATACATGTATATAACACTACCTCTACTTACTACATTATCCATTTGCACAAGTGTACATACAATCTGTTAATATGTATATTCTACTATATACTACCCTGTACAATGTCTCTTATATGTTATTATCCCCCATTTTCTGTAAAATAGTCTTTATTTTATATATGCATATATTTTAGAATCTTTTAGACTTTAAATCCTATTATATTTGTATTGTCATTGTGTTGAATGTCTGTACTAGAAGCGTCCAACACCAAAGAAAATTCCTTGTGTGTGCAAGCACACTTGGCAATAAAGCTCTTCTGATTCTGATTCTGAAAAATATTCACTAAGTAAAGCCATGCCAAAAATTGAAATCGTAGTGAAATACCAGTCTATCCAAAAGCACATATATACAGCAACTATATACGTGGATGTTGTTGCAAGATGGTGAAACATGATTCAAAGCTCTAGCAATACACATTGCCATAGTGGATGAAATTCAAATGAGAAATTTGTAATCAAATATTTTTATTAGGGATGCACCGATATGTAAATGTTGGCCGATAACCGATAATTCTTTAACATTGGAAGCCAATCACTGATATTGGCCGATATACAGTATCTAAATATTAATATAAAATTCCCTAAGAAGAACTGTTTTTTTTAAACATTCACTTTTTAAACAAACAAGGTAAACATTAGTTCTCTTTTTTCTCCCGAAAATCATGTACCAAGCCTACTTTACACTAGTTAACGATTCTTTAACCTGAAATATACTTTTCTGGTATATTTTTTATTTAATAAACAAATTATACTGTATATGTTCTTCCAGAGCAAACCAGAAAAATGTTCTTAATAGCCACATGTCTAACAGTTCTCAAGATAGAAAGCATTCATACAGCAGTCTGATTCAAAGAATATGCTTTTGTTCCTATAATTTACAAATTCATAAATACTGTATCTATATACTATACCTACATCAACAATGTTTTGCTAATAGCTGTAAGTGAATGATCATGAGAGAAAGACAGTACTGTACTGAATTTTAACTGAGCAGCGTGCAGCTGAAGAAGTTTAACCAGAGGAAATGATTTATGATTTATAGGCTATAATATGTCGGCCTACATTTTTATTATCGGCGGATACAGATAACATTAAAAATGTCCGTTTATCGGCCAATACCGATATGGCTGATAATTTATCGTACATCCCTATTCTTTATATAAGGACCAGGCGATTTTGGCATGCGGCACCAGTATTTATTGACCGTTGTACAAGACGAAAACAACACTGGACCAGAAGCACATCCTGTTTCATCTTATTATTTTTTTAATTTCATATCTAATTAAGTTTTTAAGATGTTCATTTAACATTTTAATTCAGTTCAAAATGTTCTGTTGGTTGGTTGAATTTTATTTTATTGTTTGTGTAGCGTTAAAAAACTAAAATATTACCAGTGTTCTGGGCCAGTGTTGACATACTGCAAAATGATCTGTATTTGCAAGGGTGATACTCTTGTACATTGCACTTTGTAAATAGTCTATATGTGAATCATAATATTTTGTTCATATGCTGATGTTTTTCTATCGTTCTTCTAATCTGTTGTTTTATATAAAATATAGGGGTGTGACGAGACACTTATCCCACGAGAACAAGACGAGACGAGATTTCCTCAATGATGAAATATATAGGGAAAAATAGTCTCTTATTCACCTTAAAAACACAAAATTCAAAAAATGTAGGCATTATAAAATCAACCTTCAAATTAAACTTCTATTTTAATGAATTATATTATGCTGTTCTATAAGTGTTTTTTCATTGTTCTATGTTTATGTGACAGAAACAGTAAAAAGTTAAGGAAAAAAAACTATATTACTGAAATTCTCTTTATTTAACTTTACCTATTTTATTATCTTTAAGCAAAAATCAACTTGTACAAATTCCTGGCTCACAGCAGTTTTTGGTTTTCTGTTCATCAACATGCCAGTAAAATAAGCTTCTTGAAGAGGTTTTGCACATCAGGGTATTTAAAATAACGTAATGGAAAACTTGCGATTGCTGTAATGGAAGTAAACGTGCGGTGCGTGTAACACTGCAAACACCAGCGCTCAATGGGAAAGGCCAAAGATAATATATTAACAAGGTGCGCCACTGCGATTGAAATAAATTGGAAGAAATGCAATGCTAAATAGCTGCCTGGAGGCTCTTACTATGACGTAAATAGCTATCCGAAAGTCCGCGGAGTGGCATGACTTTCATTAAACGGACTTTGGCATGGTGCCGTAGACGCTCTTTTTGCATGTGCTGGGTGAGAGCAACGCGAGCGTGCTGCTTTCGTATGCAGCGTAAAAATACATTCTTGATGTGCCAAATTCCGAGATTATCACTTTACAACGGGCATACAGTAAAGCCAGCCCGCGTCTCTCAACAGCACATTGCTTCTTGTGTTGCAGGCAGCCTCGCTTCACTGCCCGACCACCGCTCGCTAGTAGATACAGACAAACACGGACAGAGACAGTTCAGAGTGTAACTGAGCGCACGGAAATAATTTAAACGCAAAACCGGAAAACCGCAATTCACTTACACGTATTGGACCGTGGAGGTCGTACCGAACGGTTCAATATTATATTAAGTATTAGGCAACCCTATTATGCAGTAATAAACAATATGTAAACACTGAAAAATGTTTTGTCACAAACTCAATTGATAGGCAGTAATTACACAAAAATGATGCTTTGTTTTCTTAACAGGTGCAGCTTTTAGTAAAAAGCTGAGGTTGTTTTCTCTATATGCTTTTGCATAGTGCTCGTGTTAGCAGAGGTGGTGATCATATCACACTGTCAATCCTCCTTCCTCCACTGACTGAACCCTCATAGCCTTCAGAGAAACAGTTAAAACTACATAAACACATCATGTTTTATGCTTACATTGCACATATGTAAGACACAGATTATCCGTTTTTGAAGAGGTTTGCCTGTAAATGTATTTAAAATAACGTAATGTGAACTTGCAATTGGTATACTCAACTTGTTGTACAGTCCGCTGTTGTTCAACAGCATGCTGCACGCTCCCAAAGCGCTGCTGGCAGCGCGAACCGACGTAAACACTAGTGCGCAAGGCGCTGCGGACGCGAAAGACACGAGCAAATGTTGAAACTGTCCGTCTGGCGCGTTTACATAGAGAATCATAAATCACATTGTTTTTATGAATGGCTGGGCCGGTCACTGTAGCTCACAGCAGGTGCATACTTTGTGCAGTTATTAGCGTGTTCTGTACAGTAATGAAAACAGGTCGCACCACAGCAAAATGTACACTCACTCAAATGCTCCCAAATATATTTTGAGGTCTCACAGGTTAAATATAGGGAGCATATGCGACTAAAATGGTTGCAATATCGAGCCCAGCACTACATCATGCCAATTGCGCGAGGATATTGTGTTCTCGAGAGATCCGGTGATTGGTCTCGCGAGAACACAATATCCTTGCACATCGTGCCACGAGATCTCGTCACACCCCTAGTAAAATATCAATATTAAGACCAAAACCACTGTGATGGTAACTGTGAGGCTAAATGTTGAATGTAGCTGTCATTGTGGATCCTAAATCAACCACAGCCTCTAATGATATTACTGTGTTTTGGACAGGTATCAGTTTCACCTTTTCAAAATGCCTATTTTAGATGAAGCAAACATCTACAAATTATGTTAATTTGAAACTAACTAACATAAATTATGTGTAATCTTTTGCAGTCTTTCAGACCGTTTTATGCGTTTCCTGATATTACTGTCTTGACCCCAAAGCAATCTAGAATAATGGAAAGCTGCTGATACCTGGGGCTTGTTGCATTACTTTTTGCACAGAGGTTACTGCTTGTGTTGTGGTCTGGTCTGAGAACCAACCGACTAGTTACAAGACCACCTTAAGCTTTCTTACAAGGTTGATCATATAGTTTTGTGTTTTCATTAATGACTGCACCTCACTTCCTGAAATGGGTTTGTCAATTGCAGGATTTAAAATGAAAAAGTCCCTCCAGGAACAGGATTAAAGTGTCTTGATAAAATTGTTTCTTCTCATATAGCTGTTTGAGTTGTTGTTGTTACATTTAAGTGTAAATGCACATTTCTACTTCCTCTCTAGATACACTATGGTGGACAAGAATATATACATCGTTCAAGGGGAGATTTCTATTGTTGTTGCTGCTATCAAGAGGAACTCTAGATGGAGTACCCATACTCCTTTGGTAAGCTGCTCAGTTTAGCTTTGTTTAAAGATTTTACAGATCCTTACAGACCTATTGTCACAGATTTTTGCATGATAATCTGTAGTGTTTGAAATAACAGGTTTTTTGTGAGGCCACATTCAGTGCCATTAAATCACCCAGGTGTCTTGAATCATATTTAAATAAACTGAAAATATTACATGCCCTTATTGTTGCTAAAAAAATATACAATTATTTACCTTAACAGGATGAAGAACAGGACCCACTACTCAATAGCTTCAGCAACCTGAAAGAGATCCTCAATAACATAAAAGGTTAGACATCATTTTATTTAGCATTACGTTTGATGAATTTAAAATGCAGTTATTGAACCAAATATCTTGACCGGACCATTTTCAGCCACTTTCACGTTCTGTAATCACACCTGTCAAGGATGCAGTATTGTTTACCTATGTTTATCCCAGTAATACAGATTTGTTTGATAGATGTCTTTCACACAAACAAAATATTAAATCGTGAAACAAATGATTTTTGCATTCGCTCACGGCACCATTTCATCTTTTCCTCCATTTGAGACCTTATTTGAACGACGCATGTCAGGTGGGACCAAACTAAACAGACTCATTTAGCATTCGCAAAAGTGCTTCTTTCCTGCTACAGAACGAAAGCGTATTTAACCAGGTGTGTGCTAAATTTCCTCAGAGGAAAGGGATGGCCTTTTCAAATCAGTCAATATTATCTTTCTCAATGTCTTACTATTGGGCTTGTTTGCCGCCTCATAATTTTTGGGGTCCCATGGAAACTATGTCAGTGTTTGTTCATTTAGTTATCCAAATGCCTCTTAATGAATTGGACGGCAAAGGTAAATGTTATGCTGTGTTGTGCAATTGTTCCTCTGTTCAAAAAGTAATGAAAATTCTCTCTTTCTTTGATGCTCCTGGTTATGAATCATGTTATAACAATCCCGAACTGCTCTTGAATTAAAAATGTAAAATTTATCCCCTCATTTTTATCCTCTTTCTCCTTATGACTGCTTAATTTTTTTCCTCCAAATGTTCAGTGAATCATATTCATCACTTACAGTACATCCACGACAGTGAAGTAAATCTTGTTTACAGAATTACTCAAATCTCAATGACCCGTGAGTAGGGCTCAACTAACTTCTGTATAACTTTCAGTGCAATGGATTGATTAAAACCAGTCCTTCAGGCTCAGGTGAAAGAGCCACCTCTCACCATCTCTGCTGCCATGACTTCCCTTTAGTAACTAAACGTCCTGCTCGACGTTCCTGGGCCCATTCATCATTGTGAATTTCTATGTGGGTATTAATGGAGGGGTGCGAGTTGATGAGACGTGCAGCGGCCTTCTGCTCTGTCTGCATGTCGTCATGCCTCTGTAATGGAAGCCCTGGACGGGGAGTCCTCTCTCTGGAGGATACTGCTGCTCTGAGATGGACAGGAGCACCTGTGTCTGGACCCGGAGAGAATCTGCCAAACTCCCCCTTCTGAACCACTGCAGAGGCCTTGTTAGTTCTCCTGCACTGTGGAACAAGTGTTGGGTTTCATTCACCTACTTTATAATCTTTCATTAAGGATGTTAGCTTGTTTTTTAAGCCTGGTTAGGATGCAAAAATCATGAGTTAGGATATTCCTGAAAATATGGAACACGTCATTTGTGTTGTACATGTACATATTTTATATTGTACAGTTTTACTATAGCTGTATTCTTTGATGTTCTTAATCTTCAACTGTGCTTATAAATACCAAACAGCCCAAACGTCACAGATAGTCTTGCTTTATTATTAATTTCTTGGCTGCAACCCTGTGTTCCTAAGTGTCTGGTGGGTGACGTGTGAATATTGCTCATTCGTTGCATAAACTCTCAGAATTTTTATGGGTAGCAAGAGTTTGATTGTGTTATTTTGGCACTGGATTGTCTTGAATTAATTTTATTGTATGTCTCTTAAACGGTGTTGGGTGGGCTTTAGTTGGCCAGCTGTCATCCAAATGAAAGCCTTGTAATTCCATTATCATTGTGGCTATTTTATCATAGCCAACAACAAAAGCTACCGCCAAAGGAAATGTGGATTAGCCCCAAAGGTTTACTGGACACTTTCTCTGGCTTGATAAAGGTTTCATTCTCCTTCCTCTGCACCAGGCGTTTGACTGACAGGAACATGTGTCCTATGGCGGCAGAATGCAGCTGCAAGTATATCATCTGCAGTTTTGGTTGAGTAAATATAGCAGGGAGTCTTGTCAACCCGAGAGATGGATTGTTCTGGGAAAGGAAGTGTTGTCTCCCCTTCCACCAAAATGTTCTTCTCTTGAATTTTTGGTTTTCTGAGACAGTTTCAGTCCTTTGTGTAGTATCTCGGAAACTTTAATGGGCTTTTTTTGCTCCCCCACTGACACACACCTGATGCAAGCAATGCATTGGTAAACCAGTTTTTTTTTATAAACGGCATATTTTTCTACAAATTTGTGCCTAGATTTGAACTCAAGTATTTTTCATTTCCACTCATTTAGATTTTGCATTATATTAGCAAAATCATTTATATTAAATGAAAACGACCTTCTATTTCAGCAATGTAGTTTATGGTGAAACATACTATTGGGACAAGACCCCATTTATAGTAAAAATGTTTTTATCTGGATAAAGTAGTTACAAGGTACTTCACTTAAGGCGTGCTCTTAAAAAAATGCTCTTTGACATTGTGAAGTACCTTATTTTAAGAATGTACCTGCGTAATGGAATAATTTGGAATGCAGATTAATTTATACTCCTCTCAAAGTTTAAAAAGAAAAGGAATACTCTATAACTCTCTATAACTGTTATATTTATATAAAATGTTTACAGAATGAATGTAAAGTACACTGCTCTGCTCTCTTGTGTTGCCAGCAGAAGGCACTCAGAGATGCTCTTGTTAATCCCCTATGGAAATACAAACAAGCAACTTGGGCTGACAAATGGATGTCAGTGAGTTCTTGGGTTGTTTTTTTCTGGCAATAGCTTTTAGAGTCTTCGTTTGTTTTTAAATCCACAAACACTTTGGGTTCTGGTGGTATTGAAAAAAGAGCTTTAGATCTTGTGTACTGCTTGTTGTATGACTGCTATACAGTATAGAGCTGTAAGAGAGATATTCTAGCTATAAACCACGGTCGGTTTAACATCAAATTGAGATCTAGGATTCAGTATGAGGTCAAGTAATTCCCCTGGATATTTTTGATATCTGCTTTGTCGTACCATAGAAGCAGTAGGTAGAGGGATGGAAACGATGCATTGAATGAAGATGTCTTACCTGCTCACAGTATTCACACTATATACTGTCGTGAGCTCCAGCCTTAGTCCTTTAAAGCTTTGAATCTTTCTCGCAGCCTTCCTCCTCCCTAAGCATCAGAGGTCAGTTTTTGACAAGTCTGCAGAGGCAGCCGACAGACTAAATCCTCTCATTTTTATTCATACAAATGCAGGTGTAAAGACGACACCCAATAGATCCAATACCAGAGCTTTGTTTGATTGACATCTCTCTTACTTACCCTGCGCTCATAGCCTTTCTTCTGATGTGGTACGGTTACACTGCCCATCAACTTATTCTTTACCAATATATGTCTGCATTTTGGGTCAATTAAAGATTTCACATTTATAATTAAATAAATAAATTAAATATGATTTCTTGTGCAATCATTTTTGGTTTTATTACATTGAAGTAGGTAGCTGAATCGTTTTTTTTATATTTGAGAGTGATCCTCACAAATTTCTGTGACATGTTTTGACCCAAGATCAAGAGAAATAATTATAAAATGTTTATTTTGCTTTGGAAAATAAAACTTTGTGTTATGAGCATTTTTTGCATTGTGAAACTGCTTTTATCACAGTTAAGCACAAGTGAAATTCTGCAGTTCACAATCCACAACAAAATGCAACAAACACGTTTGATTTTGGGGTTGATCATGACCTGGACACGTTGTTGTGAGATTCATTCTTGTAGTTTGCTCTTGTGCCTCCGTTTTAACATACATATTATGTGTACTCAAGCTGAAGGTCAAGTGCGAGCATGCTGTCCCAGCAAGGGTTTCTCCGTGGGCATGTGGGAATATCCTGCTCTCTTGAGGCCCTGTGGACTCTTCTGCCATTTGATATCTGCATGTATATCATACCCCAAATGAACTGCAGGAATGTTGTCCGGTCAACACTGAGAAAAGAGCAGAGTCATACGTCTGAGGGGAACGCCACATATGCATACATGTTTACTTATGATGGCATGTACAATGAAGAAATGTCCCTTTGTGCATAAATAAATACTGTGTATGTAGAGAAAGTACCCTACAAAGGCAACTTCACTTGCAGAGTGTGGAACCTAGTAAAATTACTTGAAATATTTGTATTTGTCATTTTCTCATGAGCTTTTTTGAAGTTACAACCCATTATTCTCTCGAAAAAGCAACAAAATTGACTCAAGATACTAATCCACATGATAAAGGAGGTCTTGAATGTCCCAAAAATATCAATAACTCATTTTCAGCCAAAAACAAAGTTACTGCCTTTTGCCTTTGCAGGGCAATTTTTTTGTGCTGATAAGCAAAAATGGTTCCTAGCTTTGTTTCTACAGTCTGCAAGCAAAAAAACACACACATGGGGGTCGGCCAATCATGTCCTTGGTAACATCATCTGAGACGGCAAACAAATAGTAAGTAGAGCGTTCTCAATATTGAATGTGATGATTGCTCCAGCAAGGACATCACTTAACGTTTTAAATTACAGAATAACATGGAAAGAATGTGAGGTTCTGCTTGATGAACTGATCCTTTACGATGACCCATATGATTATTTATGTGTACTGTGCATGAAGGAAGTTTGGGTAAAAAAAACTGTAACCACGTTGTTTTGTGTGTCACAGGCATTTTATTTGAATGCAATGAAGTATTAACTAATTTATCGGTCAAGCTCTTATGGGCATATTTTGATGCATACATAACATCGATTAAGCGTTCAATGTGTAAACGTTTATATTCAATATCATTAACCGTCAAAGCTCAAGGTTTCAAGGTTGGGTATCTCTCACAATGTGAAAGTCAAAAAGATGAGAGAGGAGCCTAACCTGAATAGCATAAGTTTTCCTGGAAGGAATTTACAACTGCTGTCCCCTGAGGAGGAAGGTCTCCTTCTATTACACCAAATCTGGCGTCCCGGGTTTCCATCACAAAACAATCATCAAGCGTCCCCAAGTCATCCTTGCCGCATTCATCTGTCCATCTTAAAGAGAGATGAAAGTGCACGGGATGCACCACTTGTTAATGTTCTGACCTTGCAACCGATCTAGCGTGTAGCTCATTTCTGTGAATTGTTGGCGAGCCTGAATAGTTGTTTATAGAAAAGTTAGTACACTGTGTGGTCGATTGAGTTGTAGTGCAAATTTCCATCTGTTCGAACGTAAACAGTACCGTAATAAAAACGGAGGCCTATTTGTGATATGTATAGTTTACTATACAGTAATGAATCGACATGTAATTTAGATTGTTGTGCTTGGAAGTCGTGGCCGTCCCTAGTTTCTTGTGTGTAGGTGTGTTGAAGTGTTGCTTTAGCACTGTAAATCCAGGGTACATGCTTCATATGCAAGTTATCCATCCCTGTGGTAAGTTTAACATCCCGCAGCATTGTGCCGGTGTCACTCGGGGTGGCAGCGTGCTCATCATGGCCTCTGTCCCACTGCAATAAAATGCACCATAAGTCGTGATGATGGATGCTTGTCTCCTCTCTGCCAAGCATCCACCCAGTGCTAGTTAGTAGCTGTAAATCTGGCCAGTTAAGACTGCTCTAACCGGGGACTGACAGTCGGGGCTTAGGCCCGGTGTTAGGTGGGGATGCAACTGTTGTCCTGTTTCAGAGCCTTTCAACAATGTGCTGAGTGCATGCAGGGGCACACAACTATTAATCATTCCATGGCTGTGAAAGTCTCGTAGGTAGGGTACGTGTGGATGGTGGAGGTTGGGGTGGGGGGAGTGTGTGTATATACTAGGGATGTACGATAAATTATCGGCCATATCGGCTTAAATTTTATTATCGGCCGATACAGATAACAATAAAAATCACCATTTATCGGCCGATAATAAAATTTAAGCCGATATATTATAGCCGATAAATCATTTCCTCTGGTTAAACTTCTTCAGCTGCACGCTGCTCACAGTTAAAAAACAGTACAGTACAGTACAGTATCTTTCTGTCGTGGTCATTTGACAAAAATGTCAAAGCATTTTTGATGTAGTTACAGTATGTAGATAAAGTATTTATAAATGTGAAAATTATAGGAACAAAAGCATATTGTCTGAATGCTTTCTGTTTTGAGAACTGTTAGACATGCGGCTATAAAGAAACATTTTCTGGGTTGCTCTGGAAGAACATCTATAATAAAGGTTAAAGAATTGTTAACTAGTGTAAAGTAGGCATGGTACATGATTTTCAGGGGAAAAAAAGAGAACTAATGGTTACCTTGTTTTCTACAGTCAATGTTTTCAAATAAAAGCAGTTGTCCACCTTTTGCCTTTTGTTTCAGTCTTAGGGAATTTTATATTAATATTTAGATACTGTATATTGGTTATCGGCTTCCAATGTTAAAATAATTATCGGTTATCATTATCAGCCAATATATACTGAAGGGAACAGAGGACCAGATATTAGGGGAGCGTTTTAAACGGAACCATTTGGACCGGTACATCTGTCTAATTTCCTATTTCATTGATAGAGCACACCAATAGACATACTGTGTTGCTTGTGATGTGATGCTTGGGAAAAATTGATTTGTACTTGATGCTCTTTGAACAGACGGCCTTCTTCTGTGGAGAGTGGTGAAGACATGCTAATTGACTCAAGTTACACTGGCAGCTTTTGTTGTGAGGTCTGCAGTAATCCCTCATCAGCACAGCAGATGATGATGAACAAACAACACCGCTTAATTACTTTCTGCCATCTGAATTAATATTGCTCTCATGTAAACACAGGTTCTGCTGATCTGTGTGCAGTTTTTTAAATGCGTCATGAAATGTCCTTCAAACCAGCTTTGAGGCATGAGAATATATGTATATGATTGCATTGTGAAATCATTGAAATTAACCACATTCTCATTCTTGTATTGGCTCCAAATAGTTTAGTTTTATTATTCGGTTTCCCCAACATAAATGCATTTGATTGTTTAACACAGTGGTTTTCAAACTTTATGATGCCAAGGACCCGCAAATAGGATGAACCTTTTGTGAGGGACCCCCTATCTAAAATGCATATCGTTGCTGTCCTTCTGAAACCTTGTATGTCCAAATTCACAGTTTTTCAGAATATGGAAAAAACACTGTACTTTTTCAATGATTAAATACTGTGTTGTCAAAGTTGACAAGCACTTTTTCATGCCTTTTTATTGGTTAGATGTTTGCAAAACCCAGTGACAAACATAAAGGGTAACTAACAATATAGGACAAAAATATGACAAAATATGGAGATATGAGGTTTTGGAAGAACAGCAGTCATCCAAATGCTGTGTGTGTAAAGAAACGTTTAAAATTAGTTAGATAAATAGTAAATATGATATTTTAAAGACAATATATTGTTTCCAAACGTAAATAATTGGCACTACTGTCTCTTTGGAAACTATCATATGCATGTAGCAAAAAGCAGATAAACACTTAGAAACGAAACGATAATAATGTTCAGTAGCCTTGATAATTTGTGCTTAATTTTTTCCCTGTAGATTTCCAGGGACCCTGGCAATCTTCAGGAGGCCCCCTTATTTAACGAATTTGACAATTTAAGTAAATTTGATTTGATTTGATTTGTTTTGTTATAATGGGAAATGGGGCTAGTATTTTACACATCCTTTTTGACAGTTTATGATTCAGTGTTTATTCAAAGTATTTATTTTGAAATAAAACTCCTTATAGTGATAGACCGATATATTGGCCGATATTTGGAATTCTTTATTATCGGCATCGGCTAATATATTTTTACAAATGGACAATATTTTTTCAGTTTGGCCGCCATACAGTACATTACCATTTTATTCATAAAATGCCACTGTAAAGCAGGCATTTTCCACTTAGTAATGTAATTTGACCACAGTAAAATATGTCGTGTTAGGTGGATGAGATACAAAAATAATATGCTTAAATTGCTATATTGTATTCATATTAAGCTATGTTTAGCTGTCCACAATTAATGTAATGTCATGTGTGGACCTTTTCATGTTTAAGTCTATTACTAACTAGGCACGTAATATACAAATTTGGTTGTGTTTGAAATCTTGCAGGTTTCTCAGCAGTTCTGCAGTCTTAATGTGAGATGTCAGACATAATCTGCAGAAGTAGGGGTGTAACGATACGCTTGGCTCACAATTCAATGCGATACACGATACTGGGTTTATGATTACGATTGCATCACGATATTAGTAAAAAAAAAAAAAGAAACTGACTTATGTTTCCCCAAAACATTAACAATTTTTTTGTCAAATTTGTTATTTTGTTAAAGAATTGACAATATTCAAGGTTTAATTCAACCATTTTTATGTAAACTAAACTTCATTTAAAAATATATTGCAGGGCTCCAGACTGCGCCTAAAACGGTCACATTTGCGACCAAAAATATTAATTTGCGTGTGATATGTTTGGGGAAATCGCAACTGGCGACCGTGCAAATTTACTCATTTTTAAAGTGTTTCCAACGGAAGTGCCACACTTTTTAAAAAACCCCTGGCTAGCGAGAGAGAGCTGTGCAGGTCTCAGGGAAGGTGCACTCCCCGACCTCAAGTGGTGTTCTAGCGACAGACGCGGACGACTCCCATGCCGGACCGAAGCCTGGTTCGAGGTCCCCTAGTTGCAGGAGCTGTGCGAGTGACTGGTTACACAAGCAGTTTCCCGCACTCAGCGACGGCGCTCTGCTCTTCGTTAATTCCACACTCAGCATACCAAGGCACCACGGAATAAGCACTCGCAGATCTCCGCAGAAATCTGTGGAATTCTGTTGACTTTAGCACTTGTTATTGACAAGTAGACACACACAATGTGAGCGTGTTAGTAGTATGCAATGTTTGCTGTGACAGATTTTAATGAGCCTGAGGATGAACAATGTGATATTTGAGACGTTTAAAACTAATCGCGGAGAAGTTCAGGTAACGTATTTGTTATAAGACACCACTGTATCATTTCAAATCCGTTCACAGCAAGAATGAACGACAGGTGAATTCCTCGCTAAGTTTTATTTGAAGTTATCCTTAAGTTGTGTTGTAAACATGCAGAAAAGTGTCATTATTACAAACTAAAATCAACATAATAATGTAACAAGCCCTTTCTTAATAATAAAATAAAATATATAGCCGACTTTTTCTTACAGTATACTATATAAATATGGTTTGACATGCACCTTTTCTGTTGGTTCAAATGAATTCAGAGGAATTTGGTCAGGTGTATTCAGAGTTTAATCAGTCTTAGCATCAACCAATAACACATCTCTGCCACTTTTTAAGTAAGCAGAACCAAATCTGCTGTTATCTGCCTTTAAATGCGTAGACAGGCACATTTAAAACTATTCTGTGGAATTCTGCAGATTTTTCCCAAATTTTAGGGTGGAATTAACAAAAAAGTCTGCAGATTCCGTATGACCCTGCTTATGAGGGAAAACAACTTGAAAGAAAAACTTTGTGTGCAAAACCTATGAGAGGGAAGATTTACACACAACAGGATAACTAAAAGTATGTGATTAAAAAAAGTTCATGTTATGTGGCTCTTAAAAAAATAATTTGGCGCCTGCTTTTTCCCCTATAGGAGCCAATGGCTCCTTAACTGATTTTTTTGTCTGAAGCCCTGTATTGCCATAGTCTACGATACATATCTATATAGCTCTACGATACATATCTTAATGTTTTTGTACTGCGATATACGATATTTTGATATATTGTTACACCCCTAAGCAGAAGGATTTAGGATTTCTGTGCAGATGTGTTGGATTGCTCTTTAATGTTCTGTTAAGCATATTCGTATGAGGTGGTAATTGGTTCAGGGTCGGAAGACTTGTGGCAGATGCCTGCACACGCTGTTACCACAGAAGGAGAGGGCATTGGCCTCATATAACTGCTGAGGACATTCATAAAGCAAGGGGTATTAAGGTGGGTTCGGGCAGTTTCAACACCTCTGCCTTCATCCCTCAACGCTGATGAGGGTCCACTCTAAAAACAACCCACATCATAGCGTGCTGACATGTTGATGGGAGAGTCTGTCTTTCCAGGATTGACAAAATAACCAGGTATGTGTAGTTTTTGGAAGCGCCAAGTGCCGGCGTTCATTGTGCAGTTCAGGCTGGTGCTATCTTTAACCAGCACAAGGCTGGGGTAAATTTAGCAAAGGGTGAATGACTCAGTTGCCGTTTTTTCTGGGTTGTTTTTATCTGCTGTTTTGGTGCTGTCTCGAACCACCACGGGATCATATCTGATCAGTCATTTTGAAGAAAGGCAGTTTGCATTCTTGTCATAACATACAAGGTCCAGTAGACTTGCTTTTGTGTCCTCTTGAATCCCTGTAAGCCAGTAAGGTGCCAAGTTAAGACTAAGAATTAAACCATATGTTGGTTCCGTTTATTGAGCTTTAAGTCAAGTATGAAGTCAGACAGTGGTCTAAATCAGTTAAATATCAAGTCTCTTGAATTGTTGAACTATGCTGAAAAGACGGAACTTGCGACCACAGTTGTTTAACTATGCTTTTGGGAAACGCACCCCAGACCGATAACCAAACACAGTCCAGAAGTTAACTTCAGGTGTGTCCGATAAAACGTCTATATCATGTTATATATTGAGTTAATATTTTCACAATATTTTTAGCTGTGGCATTTTAGGAAAAAAGCCATCATGTGTAATGTTTAATCACAGTGACTACGTTTACATGAACCCTCATAATGCGATTCTAATAGGATTTTGGCAAAATTGCAATTACATTTGTAAATGCAATAATTCGATTTATATAAAAAAGCTCATAATCGCAGTAAGCATAATTGAAGTAGCATATAGCCGGTTTTATAGCCGGTTCGCAATATGAAGGCATGTAAACACCTTAATCGAATTTATGCTGCTCTGACCAAGGTGCGCATGTGCTTCTGTCATGTATCTTAAAGGGATACTTCACCCAAAAATGAAAAATCTGTCATCATTTACTCACCTTCGAGTTGTTTATCTTAATAAATTTCTTTGTTCTGATGAACACAGAGAAATATATTTGGAAGAATGCTTATAACCAGACAGATTTTGCCCCCCATTGACTCCCATTGTAGGAAAAATTACTTTATCATTATTTTTGTTCTGTTGAACACAAAATATATTTTGAAGAATGTAGGACAGCAAACAGTTTAGGGTCACTTTTGAGTACCATTTTTTCCCCTACTATGGTAGTCAATGGGGGGGCAAAATCTGTCTGGTTCAGAGCATGTGAGCGGAGTACGCGAAATATAGTCCGAGTGGGTTTTTATCCAAAGGCCGGAACGATCGTTCTGTCTCGCTCCGGTTCCGCTCTGATTCTGCTCACACCACGAGTCTAGGGCATGCACAAATCCACCCAGAATTCACCTGTGCCTTCAACAATTAACAAAACTGTCAGCCTACACTTCAAAAATTGTTCGTTGTGAAGGAGAGATGTCTGGTGTAAACACAAGCATAGCAGTGGCGATCCATGACTTTTCTTCAGGGGAAGCAGTAATGCGAATCTCGGCAAAACATGTATTTAGCCTGTCATGTGTGTGTCGCATCATGTCAAAATACGTACCTGCTGCAAATGCATCGAAAGGGTTTTTAATAAAAGAGACACTCGCTTTTGCTAGATACTTGCTTAGTCTCATGTGTAATCAGAGTTAAGTGTTAACGCAGTGTCTTCTGAACGCGAGCATCTCTTTTATCATAAACCCTTTCGACTCGTCTACAGCAGGCACATATTTTGACATGATGCGTGATGCACATAGGTTCACGTGAAGCACTGAACACGTATTTTGAATTCCAGCTTCCCCTGAAGAGGATCGAGGCACTGATCACAGCTGAAGCATAGACTAGAATGACCGCGATCAGTTCCGCTAGCCGCGTCGGAGCCGTAACGTGCCGCAGATGCATGCGGTGTAAACGAGGGGTAAGGCTTCGGTTGAAACGGCAGGTGTTAGGCATGCAGAGGAATTTTTTATTTGAGCGAGGAGCGATTTCACCGTAGCGGGATGAAATTTTAGCTGAGTGGGGAGCGGAATTGAGCGGAGCGGTATGATGCGACTGAGCGGTGGAGCGGGGGGAGCAAACATGGTTAGAGCATGGCGTTAGCAATGCCAAGGTCTTGGGTTTGATCCCAGGGGATTGCACATAGTCAGAAACAAATGTATAATCCAATGCAATGTAAGACGCTTTGGATAAAAGCGTCTGCCAAATGCAAAAATGTAAGTGTAAACTATAAGTTTAATTTGTTTCATAAAGTACAAGATGGTTTTATTATGCCTACATTTATTTCTATTTTGTGTTTTTAAAGTCACCTTTGCTAGGTGTAGAGAGATCAGACGTTCACTGACTGCGTGCTGTGCCGAAAGAGGAATAGCGTACGATAATGGTGTCTGATTTCTTGGAGGACAAAGGTTGAACGTAACGTTAGAGCGAGAGTGGAGAATTCTCAAATTTTATTGACAATGGAGAGACCTGTGATGTTAAGAGGCTTCTCTTTTTGCAGGGCTGTCAGGCTGGAGAAATCAAAGCACACAGCAGACCAGCAGTACACTAAGCCCTGGTAGAGGGGGAATGGTCTGGGATGGGGGGTTTGCAGAAATAAGGGCCAATATTAGTATTTCACATGCAGCGCCTTGCTTGTGTGGCGTTCAGATCCTAAGCCTAGGGCGTCCCTGTGTGAATCCCAGACTGCCTTTATGGACTGAGCTAATAAACCTTTCCACACACATGCGCACACGCACGCACGCATGCACGCACACACACACACACACACACACACACACGCACACGCACACGCACACACACACACACACACACCCCGTACACAGCTGCTTGTTATTTCATGCCCCATAAGGACCCTGTGACCACGAACATTCTAATACACATATCTAATTAAATAGGCATCGTGTGTGCATTCAAGTCCGACTGTCTTGTCTTGCTCTACACACACGCACACACACACGCACGCACGCACGCACACACACACACACAGATTGATAGGCTTATTGGCAAATAAAATTTTGCCATGCCAAAGGACAAACATATTCCCTCAAAGTCACCCACGAAAGCCATATTTTTATGGGTGGATGGGATTTCATAGAGAATGTTGACAATGTTGTTTTAGCATCATTTATTTAGCAGAATTTCATGGAAGCGTTGAATTGTAAAGTGAAGTTTGTATTTGGATAAAGCGTAAACTGTGGTCTAAGGGAACAGGTTAATGTATGTTATTCAAAACTGCTCAAACACTCTTTACCCACATGCACATGGCAGCTAAATGCATCTGTCAATCTACTTTTGAGGATTTTAGCCCATTCTGTACACACAGAGTTTGGTTATTTATGCTAGTGACAACCGCATTCTGTAACCAAATTCCTAATTTCTGGTAGTGACAACTGTGTGTACATTGTATCTGCATAGTGTGTACAGAACCAAACCAAACGAAACGGTCAGGTCACTCTTTTGGTCGCTGACAGCATGCATGTATTGACTTAACAAATTTTGAGTCTGTCCCGCTCAATGTAGATACCCCTAAACAAAACCGCAATGCCGCATTGCTTGAATGTAATACTACTTCACCTAAAATGGTTATTTTAGGCAAAATTTCCAAACAGGTTAAACTGTTGGGATGTTGAGGTTAGGAGTGACTTTTGTATTTAATACACACATGAATGAAAATTTGGATTATTTACTCTTTATTCACTTAAAGTTAGCAGTGTGTACACAGTCTGTGTAATTTAAGTTTATGCACGACTAGTGGCACCAGACGGGATTACAATTTGCTTATTTAAACTACTAGAATCATTATGAACAATTATGTTGTAAAGTGATATTATACAATCAGACTAAAGCTTAATATTGTGAAATTTATCCATTAATAAAAGTATCATTTAAAACAGGAAGTTGCTCTTCTCTGCACTCATCGAAATAGAGTACCGCAGACATGACGTATTTTTGAATGCAAACCCCAGAAGTGAAAGAAAAAAGTCAAGTGAAACAAAATCTGCGGTTAAAAAACCTCTAAATATTTTCATTTTTTAATCTTGGACACTGCAGTTATAACCCGCTTGTGATTTTGTGTCTTAAAAGCAGTTCATTAAAAGAGTTGAGTTCATTTGTAAAGATTATCTTGATTGACAAAACTTGTAAACATCATAAACCTTTGTTAATCCCAGATCTTATTTTTTGCAATCTTCCAAAAGTCTATGGGAAAAATGCATAGGCCTTCGGTCGATTACAAAAATATGTAATCTCTGCGGTACTCTATTCATAAATGTGTTTTATAAAAAAAAAAATTCTAGACAGATAGCCCAGGTCCGCAGTTCACGCTGAGATTCTTAGCCTCTGGTTTCTCCTCTGACAAGCTGTGGCTGTCAATCATTTCAGATACCTCTTCTTATTTACCTCACCTAATGAAAATGACTGCGGTCTTAATCTGAAGGGCAGCGGTTGGATGTCTCCTCATGTTTAGGCTTTAGTATTTTAAAAAAGACTTGTAGTAAAATGTACAAGATGTTTTGAAAATATTTCAGTGTCTGCGCCCGAGTCCGTGTGTTGCCGCCGCCCGCCGTTGACGCCGTCCAATGACGCCCATCACTCTCAATTACTCTTCATTGAACCGCTGTGACAAAGCTCAACCGTACGATTAAAGTCCTTAATCCCGCTGCCCGCTGTCGGCAAAGAACAGAACGCTGGCAATGTCAATAACATTCAAGCGGTCTGGCATTAAAAAAAAAACAGCTTCTATTTTAGGGCGGCAGCTGAGTTTGGAGCAGAGCGAGTCGTAAAGGTGACACGGGTCAGAACTTTCTTGTCGGCATCAGGGGCGCGGGGGAGAAACAGACGGTCTCAGATGATTAAACAACTGTCAGCCGTTCGCGGTGAGGGGGGTGGCTGCATAAATATTGGATAGAAAGAGGTGACATGTGCGGCCGGTCTTTTAAACCTGTTGACGAGGCTTTCTTAAATAGATTCAGATCAGCGCCGCCGATTACAAAATTTAACAAAAGCCGTCATGCTGACAGGGACAGGAGACTGAGGCTCGGGCGCAGACCCCCACAGCTGACCGGGGGACATGCTAACAACCCAGGACAACAAGCTGGTGATGAGTGCTCTGAAAGCAAAATAGACCTGCCGGTGTGCCGCCGTGCCAACAGCCCTCCCCACGCCCTTGTTCTTATTTTACTGCCTTGCATGGTGATATCCAGGCTTTGCAATTCAGCTTCCACTTACAGAGAAGACTTAACAGCATTTAAGGATCTTGACCTGGCATTGCAAGTTCTGATGGGCAATATTTCTACTAAAATGCTTTTCTTTTATTAGCTTTTGGAATATATGCAGTTTATATTGGTAATACAAATATGTAATGCAAAATAATATTAGCATAGCAATATAAGGAAAAAGGTGTAAAACTTATTATCCACATTTTTAAGAATTTTCAAAGCAAGGGAATATGACCTTTTTTTCAATTGCGTTAACATGGTCAATGTCACAAATTGTAACAATTTTACCTTACAATCTTCTTCATTTAGTCTTCATGTTATATAATAAATTGTCATTTTATATATTATTGTAATAGCAAACAAATTCATTGGGATGAATGAAAATTGCAAAAATCATCTCGCAGTTTCTCTGTGTACTTCATAGTGTTTGTCTCCAATCTGTCAGCCATCATGATTTGACTGACGCGTGACTGTCACGTCGCTCCCCCTCATTGATGTACTCTAGAATGTACAAGGCAGACTTTAGCCATTTCAGTTATGCACACAAGCCAGTGTTGGTTTTAAACAATAAAAAATCCTGTTAAACTGGCAGCAGTTGCGAGTGATGAAATCTTGACCCTGAATTTCTGACCAACCTGGGGACATGTCACTGTTTATGTCACCGTGTGTCTTGAGTTTTTTTTATTTTGGCTGAGGGTTGTGGAGGGTGAGGTCACAGTGGGATGAACTTCTGAACCTGTAGGTTACTCTGTTACCATTTAGTCAAGTTTAGGTAGGGCTAATCCTTGGCTCAAGGCACAGATTCCATCAAACTCAACAGCAGAGATATATAGGTCTGGCCTCAATATAGCAAGCCAACAAACTACACTTATCTTTTTGGCAGGATTAAAGGGATAGTTCACCAAAAAAGAAAATTCTGTCATGTACTCACCCTCAGATTGTTCCATCCAAACCTGTATAAATTTCTTTGTTCTACTAAATACAGATATTTGGAAGAATGTCAGTACAGTGTTTCCCACAGACTTTTGTGAGACTGGGGGCTAAATGTATTTTCCTCTAGGGGGGTCCAGAGGCATGCTCCCCCGTAAGAAAATGTTGCATATTTTAAAGGTAAAGGCTGCAATCTGGTGCATTTTAAGAGCAGAATTACGTGACTCAATCAATAAAGAATACAATAGCTATAGTAGTAATTTAATCTTTGGCTCCATAGGTATAAATGGTGATAATAGGGCACAAACAGTCAAAACATGTAGAGCATGATCCATCAAAAAATGAAGCAAAAAAGTGTTTAACAGTTGAACTAATTTATTTATTACCATATATTAAGAACCAGTGGTAATAACATGGTAAATCATTTTCCAATGTTTGCTAAATAAAACAATAAATGAATTATACATTTTTACTAGAAATCCCAAATACAGTATATATGACCAAAATGTATCTGATATGAGTAATTTTATGTCATGACAACAACATTTTTGATGCTTGAAGTAGAGTACTGCATTTCAGGCCGAGCCCGACGGGACCCGACAAATTTAAGTTCCTAGGGCCGGCCTTCGAACCAGTTTTCAAGTCACAGTTAAAACGCGGGCTGGTCATCGGGCCTTTTTCACAGTGCCATTGTCCCATTATCACTTTACTATCCGGACCAGAACATGCATACATTATTTTGATGCGGCGACTGTTTAGAGTTAAACCGTAAGAAAAGCGCACACTCTCTCTGCACTACATAGTAATGTTAAGTTTGTGATTTATTATGTTTTCAACTTTATGCGCGCGTTGCGCAGACCTGTCAGTTTATATCAAAGTAACACGAGAGCAATTAATGATAGACACTTTCTACTGCGGTACATGCCGATCGGTCTGAGCAGCGCTGCTTGATGTCCGACATACCAAATATGTTGACAAGTTTGGGACACGGTAACACAGGGCAGCATGTAATCGTGTGGCGCGCACCCATATATATTTTTTTCTTACAGCAACAGCCGAAGCTAAAGGAGGAATTTAAGCAGATTCATGCCCTTCATGCATTCAAATCATTAAAATTGGTGCGGTTGGCAATCAAACTGCGTTCTGTGCCTGAGCAACAAACAAAAATCTGCTACTCTGAACATTTTTCTAAACTAACCTAATAAAGAAACGAAACAAAATATAATTTACCATTAAAAACAAAACTAAACTGTTTTAATACTATGTTAACTATTTATAATTCTAAACTATTTTAACTATTTATTTATTCTAAACTATTTTAACTATTTTAACAGTTTAAACTGTGTCATTCACATTATTAATTCAAATTCGTGCTCCAGCACAGTTGGCAATCAAACTATGCATTCTGCACCCGAGCCACAAACAAAAAAATACTCCAATTTTGTTTAGAAAATAACTTAATTAAGAAACGAAACGAAATTTGAATAATTTTAATTGCTGAAACAGCCTGTGTAATGCGGAGGTACAAAAACACTGTTGTATTCAGTATGGCTAGGCGAAGTCTTAAATTCTGGCCAATTCGCGTGTCTGCATTTCAACCGCGGAAGCTTGCGTTCGTATGTACAGTATGTGTTTGTGTGTGTGCTGCGAACATTGCGCTGAAGCAACAGACAGGGGGGCGCATTTCGTCTAGCTGTGAACAATGGCTCAACAACGAAACAACGGAGCAGAATACGAAACAAATTTTGGCTCGTTTTAAGACTGTGGTGGAACAAAATAGACTATGGCAGGCCACCATAGTCTCGTCAATGAATGGGAAACACTGCAGTTACCTAACATATCTCATCCCCCATTGACTCCCATAGTATTTATTTTCCCTACTTTGACAATGAAAATGGAGGATGAGATCTGTTTGGTTACTGACATTCTAACAAATATTTTCCTTTGTGTTCAGCAGAACAGAGAAATTTATACAGGTTTGGAACGACCTGAGGGTGAGTAAATGATGACAGAATTTTCATTTTTGGGTGGACTATCCCTTAAAGGTCATCGATGCGCTGAAAAATGTAGAAAAGATCCCACATTTCTCAGTTGCTGTAGATTTTTTGTAGGGAAAACTTCTAGTTGCCAGTAAATCTTAATGTTTCAAATTTTAACTCTGATTTCAGAATAACTCAATCTAATTGCAACAGATCTCATAAGGGCTTATTAGAGATTTTATTCGATAATGGTTGGCTAGACTAGTTTTATCAAATCGTTAGATGATGAAAAATTAAGAACTTTCTCTTATGTTGATATGGGTGCAACAAGTAAATGATTCCATCCCACTGCATTCATTGAATCTAAGCTACAGATCTTCTACTTATGATTGGCCATCTCTACCTCAGCTCGCTTTACGCCATTTTCTTTTAAGGTGACAAAGGGAATAGCCAATTGTTTTTCTGTTTATCAGAGGTGACATGACCATTGGCGCAAGTGGGCGAGGAGGCCCACTGTTGCCATAGCTAAATATACATCCCTGACAGCTTCATAATAGGTTCCAGGAAGTTCCGTTGAAAATAAAAACAAAGCAACATTTCTAGCTGAATGGTTTTGAAAGGCCGTTTTTCCTTGCTGAATGGGAAAAATGTGGACTTCAGCATTCCACGGCAGTGATGCCAGTCGGATTGGATAGGCGCAGCCTTGTGTGTGCAGAACGAACGGGCCGAGATGGAGACGCAACAGACTGCAAAACCTGATTTATGGGAAAGTATTCGGTCACAAAAATGCCATAAATATACAAATTCTCATATCTTTTGAATATTTAATCCATAGAGGAAATAAATGAAAGACAGATTACGATACTCTACACCAAGTTGTCATTGTGCAATTAACAAAGCTATATTAATGTCATCCTTTTATCTTTGCACTGGCTACAAAACTGGGGTGGTTGACAAGCGCGAAAGGGAATGAGGGTCTCAATTATGCACTTACAAACTAAGCCTAGCAAAGCCTGTAATGTAAGCAACATTGTGTCAAATTTAGTCGGAAATCTTCAGAGCATTGCTGGCATGTGGATTCATGGCGCATACTTTTACAACATACTTGTCTATTAAATTAGCATGGAG
Organism: Triplophysa rosa; assembly: GCF_024868665.1. Classification (NCBI taxonomy): domain Eukaryota; kingdom Metazoa; phylum Chordata; class Actinopteri; order Cypriniformes; family Nemacheilidae; genus Triplophysa; species Triplophysa rosa. Next base: position 9,198,632 of record NC_079898.1, read on the forward strand.
CAGACTTTATTTCTTGCGCTTTAATTTAATCAATTGTAATTAATTTAGAGAAATTGAAACTTTTTCATAGTTTCTTTTTGCTGGTTGTTGTGCTGTATCATTTTCATTTTTTGCGTGTTTTACAAATAGAAAAACCTGCAAAAAACATGCACGATTGCTTGCGCAATACGGAGACGTTGCGGCGAGATCTCCATTTGTTCTCATGTGAAAACAGAGCTTGAATGTTTACAAACACCTATCTTGCTGTTGCTATCTAAGAAGAATTTTGTCATGAATTCATAAAGATAATGCACTCACTGGCCTTGGGCCCATGCGCTCAGCTGTCCCACATTACCACACAGTATGGTGGAAGAACCACTTAACGCCGGCCGGTTTAAAATTACAGCTCTCCTGGCAAACGGCTGCAGTATTCTGGTCTTCCACCACTTCTGTAAATTGTGTTTGTATTTCTTTTTTGCCTCTCCGGTTTGGGGTAAATTATGTGCTGAGAGATGTTTTATGACAAACAGCAAACCCCAGGGAAGTGCACTTTAGACATCACTAGAAAACGTTGAGATGGGATGGGAATTTGGCTGGAGTGCTTTTGCTCTTCAAACTCTCAGCCCACGAATGGAAACTAAGAGGCCGCACACGTTCTTGAAGTCACGCGCACCCGTAACCGCCGTCCGAGCATTTTGTGTGTGCGCCTTCGTACCTGTCTGCTTTTGATCGTCGCAGGAGTTGAACCGGGCGTAGTTGATCATCACGTCGTGCTCTCTCACCCTCTTTCCATGCAGGGCCGGTTACAGTATCGCAGACATGCAGACCCACAAGGGAGTCATTTATGACAGTTGTCGCCTTGGTCTGCTAAGCTGTGCAGGGCATTGCCCGACACTCTCGGCGTAGCATTTCAATGTCCCGCCGGGAGTACACCCGATAGGCTTTAATGTTTGCCCACTGTGGGGACCTTATGCTATCACTGCACAGAAATGTTGTCCCCGAGCCTGTGTTGTCCAAAGTCACCAGCTGTTACCATGGAGAGAGTTTTTGGCACTGACATGAGCAGTTCTTCTGATGTCGGTGGACCATTGTTACACTCATTGTGTTTTTCCAGTGTTAAAATTACTCTGCTTTGTAGTTGAATATATTGTTCAATTTTGGGAAACCTTGTTGGGAACTTTACAAATATAGATCAAAATTTGAAAATAGGTTTACATTTATATTTGACACACATTTGACCAAATGGTAGTCAAACGTGACCTGGAACTGTTTGCTTTCCTACATTCTTTTTCCTACTATGGTATTCAATGGTGGCCAAGAACAGTTTGGTTACAAGCATTCTTCTATTCTTTTTCTGTGTTCATCACAACAAAGAAATGTATACAGATTTGGAACAACTTGGGGTAGTGTTGTCACGGTACCAAAATTTCAGTAGTCGGTACCAATACCAGTAAAATTCCACGGTTCTCGGTACCAATTTCGGTACCAAAGCAAAACACAAGTACATGCTAATTGAAACACAATTTTATTAGTAAAGCTCATTGTTAATATAAATGTATAGAAAGCAATGCCATTTTGTATACATGAAGTATAAGTTAATTGTTGCTGAAACTGTTGTGTGCTCTCTGGGGTCTTTCATGCTGATGAACATCCTCCTCAGTCTGCTGCTGTAGAAGACTTAAGTAAACCAAAAACATATTCAGTTACACAATTCTGGAACATCAATTCTTTTGGTTGGTGGCCTTATTTTTCTGATGTTTGAGTACATAAAATTTATGATGAATTTCTATATTTCGTTAAATACCACAAAAGCTGTGGTGCCCTAGATCATGGCTTCCACTTTGAGAACCACTGTGGGCAGGTCAGTCGGTGTTTACTTTATGTAAATGACTAAACAATGGCTTACACCATACAAACAACAAGGGCAACTGAAATCATGTGATCCACGACACAGACCAGCATCCCCTAACATGTAAACGCGCTCATTGACTCGCACACGTGAGAATCCACACAGAGCTCTTCATTAATGCTCTTCTGCACTGTTTGGGCTGTTCCTCACAAGGCCCTCTGCCCTCTCATTCACTCTCTCTCACTCGCAGCAAACCGAAACAACTCAGATTAAGATTAATCCTCCTTAATGCACCGGCTCATAATATAGTCATTAGGTGAATTGAGCCTAATCCAGCCCATCTAACCGCCGCGCTTTATAAAACACACGCAGGATTTGCTGTCAGTGCATGGAGGCTGGAAACACAGCATCACTTATAAATACAGCCCGGGCTGATACTTAATACTGATTAAGACTTCGCTGAATGGTAAATGTAAATGAGGAGTTTGGTGTTAAGCAGGAGTGTGGATGGAGATGGAGGCCATCTCTGGGGAGGAAGCATTCACATTACATCAGTTGATTTTATATTTAAAGACTTTTGTGATATTGACCTGTGGTGCACATGTAGGTGGAACTTTGATAATCATTTTTAAAAATCTAATTGAAATTTCAGGTTTCATCTGTATGCTGATTGTCGATTAGATGATGGATTCTTTGCTCTCTGGCTTGTGGTGGTAGTATCCAGACAGCGTGCAGTAGCAGCAACACAGCTGGCTTCTCTTAAACTGAAGGACCCAAGAGAAAGCTCAGCACCCGGGAGATTAATCAGATGTTGTCTTGTACTGCTGAAAGTTCACAACTGGACACAAGCCAATGTCAGGCTCCTTTAGATAAACACTGACTCTATCCCATAGTTCGCCACAAGCCAACATCTACTTCTAACGTGTGTTAGGCATAGTAGTGTTGTTTGAGTTTTTTGTGAAATGCTAGTTGGGGATAGTTCATAGAAAATGAAAATTCTTTCATCATTTACTCACTCTCATGTCATTCCAAACCTGTATGACATAAATTCTTCTGCAGAACCCAAAAGAAGATATTTTGAAAAACCAACCAAACAACATTGGACCCCATTGCCTTCCATTGTATGGACACAAACCACAAAGACATTTCTCAAAATATCTTCTTTTGAGTTCCACAGAAGAAAGTCACATACATATTTTTAAAGACATAAGGGTGAATAAATGTTTATACACATTTTTTTGAGCTTTGTTAGCCAGTACAAGCATGTCACATCCCAGGACAGTCAATTGCCTGAATCCAGTAATGCACCTTTCAAGCATGTTGCATTCTCTTCCCTTTTTTCCCAGCGCTGACTCAAACAGCAGTCTACAGTAATTGTAGGCCGGGTTTGTTTTAGTATGCGCCTCGGTGTCTGTGGCTATCGTGTCTTGCTAACACAGTAGCTCAGTCCTGTTGTTTAAATCTACAGTGCGTGCTTGTGGGATATGCCCTCGCACCCCATGGGAATGCCATTAGTGTGGAGCTGAAGGAACACAGCAGGTGAAACAAATAAGGCCCAGAATTTTTTCTCCCTCTCGTCACCTCGCTTTTTTCTTTTCTTGCTCGCTTCTTTTCTCGCTCGCTTCTTTTCTCGCTCTCTCTCTTTCGTTCTTTTCTGTGCAGTTGCGGATGATGGTACTCACCAGGAGTGCTGTGAAATGTGCTCCGAGCCAGAGCATGTGTGCCGATTTATCCTGCCGAGCTGACCGCTCTCCCAGGCTTAACCTCTCAGTGTACGCCAGCCAGCCCCCCGCAGGCCCCCGTGCCCTCGCTCGAGACTCCACAAGGGTACTCGCTCAAAGGAAAGGAGCGGAAACAGGGTCTTGCGTTGCCTGTTTGTTTTTCCTCTAACTAGAGGTGCTAATTTGGGGCTGTTCCAGCTGAAGGACACACAGTGTCCACTGAGTGGCGGACTGAAGCACTCCTCTATATCGGCATGAAAACGATAGGGTTGAATCTGACTGGATAGGAGAACGTATGTGGTGTGAAATAGTTATCGGGAAGAGAACGTCTTGTCTGTGGATGACTCCAGCGATCATGTAGCCGTTTTAAATGCTGGTCTCATCAACGAGCTGTCAGCGCTACTAGTTAATGAATTTGTTTCAACAAAACATCATTTTGCTCACTCTCATGATACCAGGAAGTTTTCACATGATTTTATGGTCACTAACACTAGGCCTAACATTTTGTGTCCCACTGGAGAAAAGTGGTATATTGGGTTGGGTCAACATGAGTAAATTAAAGGGATACTACTCACCCTCAGGTTGTTCCAAACCTGTATAAATGTCTTTGTTCTTCTGAACACAAAAGAAGATATTTGGAAGAATGTCGATAACCAAACAGATCTCATTCCTCATATACTGCCATAGTAGGGGAAATATTCTTCCAGATATCTTCCTTTGTATTAAGCAGAACAAATAAGTTTAAACAGGTTTGACTTGACAAGAGGGTGAGTAAATGATGACAGAATTTTAATTTTTGGGTGAACCAACCCTTGTAAAATGTGCATTGTTAATTTATTGCCATTGAAACATTACGCCACATCATGTTGCCAGCACGTCACTAAATCAACTTCTGCTAGGATGCACTCGCAGGCATCCCAAAGACTTCCCATCGCAGAGCACAGGAAGAAACCTTCAGCAGCACATTCCTCAGGAAGCGTCCGGCGGAGACGCGCTCACGCACAGCGGAACTGGAATCCGTACGCTTGCCATCTCTCAAATGTTTTAATTCAGCATGATAAAACATCCGTTATTTATAAGGTGATTGAGCGTAACGTATTTTGGAGCAGGAGTCCATCCATCATGAGCAGACAGCAAGCTGTGAAACGCATTACTGTACAGCCAGACCCGCTCTTCAGCGGCCAGCTCCGCTCTGCTCTGTGGTCAGCCGGAATAATGTGGCTTCTGTTCAAAGTATGCAGCATACAAAATACATTTTATTTGCAGGATAACAGGTGCAAGCCAGGCAGGGAATGGCCACTAATGAAGTCATGGTTTGTGAATGCATGTTTTTTGGATAGGGTCCTTCTTGTTGGTTTTATGTATTTCCCCAGAAGTACTTGATAAGCACACATTTGCATCTAGTATTGAGGTAAGATTTAAAAAATATTAAAATATATATTAAAAACAACAGGGCTCCAGACAGCAATTTTTACAACTACTCTACTAGTATTTTTACAACTACTGGATTTTTTTCTGGTTGTTATATCTTATGTGAAAAGCCGAGTAGATCGCGAGCCCACCAGTGTAGGCCTTTGTGTGTGAGAAGGAGATCGTCTGGAGCTGCGCTCCATGCGCTGCTGGGTTACCCATCATTTAAAGGGAGCTGATCGCGACCACTCTATTCAATGCTTTTGTTTATACCAGCCGCGCAGCAGCAAAGCGTCCCAAAAGTGGCTCTCCGCGCCGCCTCGCTAAAGATACGCACCTTGTCTATTTTTGACGTGATGTTTCTCGCCGTCTTTGAGTCGGTCAAGGCTCAGCTCATTTACCATTTCTGTACAAATGTAAACGCATTTAAAACTGTTCCATTGAATTCTGCAATTTTTCCAATATTTTGGAACAGAATTAACAAAAAAGTCTGCGGATTCCGTATGAGCCTGGTATTGAGTAATGTCATATCCCTCTGAAATGAAAATAAAACTGCACATCGTAATTTCTGTGAGTTAAGTCTATTTATTATCAAAGTAAATTTCAATAATTGCATTGCAGGCTGATTGAAGGTGTTCCCCTGAATTTTCTGCCTGCGCTCCTAAATATTTCAGTCAGGGGCTACAGTGCTCCTAGTAAAAAAAGTTCGTCTGGAGCCCTGAGCAAGTTCACATTTAATTGTGTAGCAACTTTTCACAGTAGATGTTTAAAGCAGCTTTATAGAAAATTCACGTTTCCACATGAAAATGTTTCCGTCAGAAATAATTTTTTTGCTAAAGTTGCTCTTAGTTTTTTTATTTGATGATTTTAAAGATATCAGATGATTTTGACGTTTAAAAAGTAGTCAACTGTTATAATGGTGATAAACATTGTTTTAACTGCTCTGTAATTGGCAAGTGCTGAATCTCAAATTATCCAACAATTCTTTTTGATGTTCGTTCAAACCATAATCTAATCTCATATGTTTTCAGTCAACCAATTTAGAAGCTGAACTGATGTTTAGCTGGTTGCAAAAGAAATAAACAAGCTGATCAAAACAAAATGTAGCGAAGCCAAATGTAAAAGATAAAGAGTCAGCTTCTGATAGTTTGTTTATCAGCACATACAGGTAAAAAGAAGAAATTGTGCAGTTAAATAAAAAAACACATTAAGCATCGTTCTCTCTTTTACTTTTTATACTCATTCTCACACTCGCAGCATTTCACCCCTGTCAAACCCAGCAGCGTTTGAATCTGCTCGAAATGACTGCAGGGCGATTTGAACAAAGCCCCTTAGGTCAAAGGTCGCCCTCAACCCTGCTGTTTATTTGTTTGCTTTTGTCACTCAAAATCTCTTCGGCACTTTTTTTATTATCAGCCTCAAGGTGCAGCAAACAAAGCCTGGGCCGCTCCTAGAGAGCGGGAGAGAGTGATGAGGTGCAGGAGAGGCTGGGATTATGGTTGAGGGCTAGCTAAACAGGCCAGTTGTTTATCTTTGTGAAGTGAAGGTAGTGCTGTGCTGTCACTTTCTCATGCCTCACATAAAAAACACGCTGCTCGTCGTGCTTTTTGCTGGGTGAAGAGAAGTTCAACGTTGGAGCACATTGGCAGACCATTGTTTATTAGTTTACATAATGGTAAAAAGCTTTGATCTTGAAGAGCCAGATGCTTGATGCATCACAACATTAACGTTATTTTTAATACAATGTTTTGTACATTTTGCATGTTTTTTAGAGGAAGTAAAGTTGTTTTTAAGAGATCATGTTTGTTTTTTGAGCGCTGTGCTAGCAGCTCAAAGGCCATGGGTTCGATGCCCAAACTGATACAAACATGTACCTTTGAATCTGCCATTTTTTATGGATTAAATGTGTTTTATTTTATGCTTTGCAATGCTACCTTTTGTGTTTGATTAAGTGGAAAATTCAGGTGCAGCTCAACAATATAAATGTGAGCAATATTTCATCCCCCTCATGCTGAAATACTGCTCTGATATCACGCTGTAAGGGGAAAAAACGAGTTACTTTGGAAGCGCTTGGAAAAGTTTTAATTTCTCTGGGGCTTTCAAATTGCCTGTTTAGGTTGTGGTGAGCATTGTTCTGCGCATTTATAAAAGACCAGCGCGGGTCGTACCGAGCGACCATATGGAGTTCCATAACATTGTTACAACCTAATTGCCCTCTTCGACAAGTGCCAATTTTCTTCAAGAGACAGGAGAGAGGAGCGCGGGCGGACGAGAGGTGCGTTGACATGCGTCAAACTCCTCCCCACAGATGGATCAGCCTGTGGTCGGGGCCTGAGATGAGAAGTCTCCCTGGGTTTGTTTTAGCCGTGCTGGCCTTGTTAGTTCGTCCCTCTCCTACAGCATTAAAGCAGGCTGCTGGAAAGGCCCGACTCTAATTCCTCTAGCAGATCAATAACCATCAGTATTTGGTTTTGGGCTGCTGGGTTGGTCATGGGTTGATCCCTAACTGCACCTCCCCACCCCCCTCGCTCGCCCCTGTTTGCAACCCTCGTGGTCTGGGGGTCATTTTGTTTGGAGGTAATTTTAACTGTGAGCTTGTGAACTGTATCTCAATTGAGTCTCATTTGGTACTTGTCTGTATTGGGCAACTTACAGACTACAGTGTACGGGGGCGGTTGGATTCATTCAGAAAGTGCAGAAATAAATGAGTGGCTCTTGTTCTTTTTAATGCATCAACTAAATAGACTGTGAAACTCAAGATAACATTAATTCATTTTATGATTCTAGCAAAGCAAATTCAAAGCCTTTTTTACATTTATCTCTTGTATCACTGCGCTGAGCTTAGTAGAAATATATTTTGAGAATTTTTTTTAATATACACAGCAAAGCTTGCTAGGTATTGGAATGATGCCATAAGTGGACATATTTTTAATGTACTGAATTTCTCAGTTACAGAAGGCGTGTGCTATTCTTTGAGTAATTTCATTCATTTATTTTTGTAATATTGAAGTCTTAACAGTAAAGGGCAGTGTAGCTGTTTATAGCCTGACACAAGGCACTCGGTCCATGTAATCGACTAAAATATGTGACATAGCTGCCTGACAAATTAAGTTATTCACTCCTTTGTGATTAAATTAAGCAAATACAAAGGCCCAGCAAGTCTAGTACTGAGAGTCAGCCACTGTTTGCATTACTGCTGGTGTAGTCTAATCATTGCTGCTCTGAATAGCAATGACACACACACACACACACACACACACACACACACACACACACACACGCACACGCACACACAATAATGACACCACACACACACCACACACGCACGCACACACACAATAATGACACCACACACACGCACAATAATGACACTACACACGCACACACAATAATGACACCACGCGCGCGCACACAATAATGACACCACGCGCGCACACACGCACACACACACGCACACGCACACACACACGTTGGGTTTCCATGTTTTATGGGGACATTCCATAGACACAATGGTTTTTATACTGTACAAACTGTATATCATATTCTCTACCCCTAACCCACCCCCTAACCCTAAAAGTCACACACAACTGTCTGCTCTTTTAGATTTTCGAAAAAGTCTGTATGATTTATAAGCTTGTTTCCTCATCGGGACAAAAAAATGTCCCCACAAGGACAAGGACATTTTGTCCCCATACCGTAGGGTTTACCCTTCCCACGCACACACACACACACACGCACACACACACGCACACACGCACGCACGCACGCACACACACAATAATGACACACACACACGCGCAATAATGACACCGCACACACACGCACACACACACAATAATGACACCACACACACAATAATGACACCACACACACATGCACGCACGCAAACACACAATAATGACACCACACACACACACACACGCAATAATGACACCACGCACACGCAATAATGACACCACACACACACACACACACACACACACACACACACACACACACACACAGTCTATAAAAGCGGGTGTAAAATTGCCTTTTCTAGTTTGCATGGTGTAACATGTGGCACTTATGGAATTCTAATGTGTCTGTGGTGGCTCGGTTACATTTACTACAGGGGGAAATCTCAAACAGTTTGGGAAACTGGATACAGGACCATTTGTGTGCATTTTTACCCTGGTAATGCAGAAGATAGACTATTCAAAGTCTTCGTGTAATGACCCACCAATACAGTGTACTCTCTGGGGATGGATGCTATAACACATCTAAAATTCTGGCATGAGTGTAAAAACAACCGCCTACTTTACAGTATGTTACACTTTAATAAAAAACAGAAAAAGTAGTATCATAAAATGTTTGGTAAACTGTAAATAGATAGAAATAGATTATATGCACACCTGTGTGGTAATTTCTCAAAGTGACTCTAGTTTCAGTAATAGTTGTGCAAATATGTCTACCGCTGTATAAATGGGCTAACAAAAACTACTGGTTGACTACTTTTTATTGTTGCACAGTTTATTTAGTCATACTGCCCATCCTTAGTGTATATTCAATTAACACCACCACCTTAAAGGGACAGTTCACCCCAAAATGAAAATTCTGTCATCATTTACTCACCCTCGAGTTGTTCCAAATCTGTATAAATTTATTTCTGATGAACACAGAGAAGGATATTTGGATGAATGCTTTTTTTTATGGTAGGAAAAATGATAATGGTAGTGAAAAGTGCCTCAGAATTGTTTACTTTTCAACATTCTTCAAAATATCTTCTTTTGTGTTCAACAGAACCATGTTAAAATTTATAAAGCAATTTTTCCTACTATGGTAGTCAGTGGGGGCCAGTAACTGTTTGGTTACAAGCATTCTTCCAAATATCTTTCTCTGTGTTCATCAGAAATAAATTGATACATATTTAGAACAACGTGAAGGTGAGTAAATGAAGACAGATTTTTTATTTTTGGGTGAACTGTCCCTTTAAATCATAACCATGTTAAGCAACATTTGCATTATATTCAGCCAATTATTTATCCGTGATCTACCAGTTCTGTGCCTTCTAAGACCCATTTCATCTTCTCCGGATATGTTTTTGAAGAAATTTTAATGTGCTTTCTCAACGCTATCCTCAACCGGGCCCTAGCGCTTTGTTCATTGATAGTTTAGACCCTCAACCGCTTAAACTGGGCTCTGTTTTAAGCCCTTTCTGCACCAGTGCCAATACATGTGCATGTGTAATGTGTGGAAGCAGCGTCTTTTGCTCTGGGCCCTCCCAGGGGCCGAGGGTCTGGGGCTATTTGCTGTAGTACAAGACACACTCGGCTGCACAGGTCTGCGGTTAAACCAGACTCAATCCATCCATCCATCAGTGTCTGAGTGTGTACGCCATGCAAATCCAAAAACAAAGTAGACACACTATCTGCAGTACATCAGTAGGGGTATTTGTTAAATCTGTTAACAGCACTGCATCATGTAGCGTTAAATATCACAATGTGGCATTCATTTATACTATCAATTCTTCTGCTAGTTATACAGAGGGGTAGTTGAACCTTCAGGGAGATTGTTAGTAGCCGTGCCATGTCGTTGCTCTCCGAGGTTGTTCTCCAAGGACACTCGCATACTTCTAGACTCAAAACCCTTAGCCGAAGCAAACATGAATGGGTGGCCGACTTTAATCACGTTTTCATTTTTGGCAATGTCGCACAGAGGTCACCCTGGTTACGCCATGATTGTCTCACCATCATGGTCCAACACCTCGATTTCTTTATTTCCTTGCGTGGTCCTGGAGATTGCTCTGAAGTACCGAGTCATATTTAGCCTTTATTTAGGAAGATTGTCGCACGTGGGGGGAGGGAGACAGACGTGTGCCGCTGATGGAATGCCTCTGCTTGCCGATGGCCGGCCGGATCAATACAACACAATTGAGTTCTCCAATCTGAGAGACTAGCTGCAGTGAAGGTGGCACTTACGGGGTGATCGCCTCTGATGAAGACTTTATTAGCCTCTATTGACAGATTCATTTGAGATCCCTTTCCCATCATCACCCCCCACAATTCACGCTCCCCTTTCCACTGTAAAGTAATATAGTCTAAGCCCACCTTTAAAAGTTTCAGAGGTTGATGAAACGGTTTGTTATTTAGTCCTGTGTTTTCGATGCTTCGCAAACTTTTCGCCGACTTGATCTTAAAGTAACTTTTGTTATTCTTTCTCCGTCCTTGATTTTTTCTTTCATGAACTCGGGCTAAGCCCGGGACCCCTGTTATCAGATACCGCAACAGCGTCAAAGCGTTTTCACTGTAGGACCGAGGCTTTCTCCCCCGAGAATACAAAGAAAACATCAAGTCCCCCCCAAAGAAAGATTTGCTTTTGGAAGCGAGTCTAGAAGCAACCTGGCCGGGGATAAGACAAAGTGTGGAAATTTTCAAATCATTTTATATTTTATCTCCAAACAAGCCGAAGGCATATTAGATATCACGAGCTAATACTCAGCGGTCATGTGTGCGCGCTGTAAAATTGGCTGAGGCTCGTCGCAAGCTTTGAAGTCACAAGTTGTTTTTTACGTCAAAGTAGCTGTTCGGGGGAGCCCTAATCCGCTCAGTATTGCTATGGGGAGCAGCGCCTCAGATCGACACTCGCGGCAGGTTTTCGTGACTCCACTAATTTTTCCATTGTTATTTTACCTGGTTTGTATTATGTGGCCCTCGCCCCCTCTCGCCGCTTCTCTCAGAGGAGCTGTTCCCCAAGCCGGGTGGATTGGCCCGGGGTGCTTTCCCATCCACAAATAAAGAGCTTGGCGTAGATAATGAAGTGTGTTGCATCCTCGGCTGCAGCTGTGTTTTGTTGGCTCTGTTAGATTACGGCTTTATGCGTGGTGGACTTGGGCTTATTTCTTATAAGAGCTTATCAATAAACTCAAAGCTGAAGGCCTGTGTTCATATTGTGCATCTGGGCATTTGTTTCTTTGAGTCTGCTTTTTTTATTAGAAATTACTATATGGTACGTAATGTCATGTGTAGATAAAAAGAGACTTATTTTTTTTACTTACTGTAAGTGTATACATGTTTATCGCCATTCGCAGTCCATGTGGCTTGTCCGCTTTATCCCAAGTGTTCTCAAGTCAAACGTAACAAACGTAAAAAACGCCTTGCGTAACAAACCGACTGAAATATAAGCCGAAACTCTTGTGCCATACTTGATTCGAGAGCTATGACATGGGGTACGATTTTTTTAGTGAACCGCAAACCTCCCCACATTAAGCTATCATGTGACTTGGAGTGTTGTTGACGTTTATGCGGCGTTTTTGTTACTTTTGTACTTTCTACTACAATTTATTTGTCCTATTTAGAGCCAAAGAGTTCAAAATCAAATCTTTTAACAACTTCCAAGGAAAAACACGGCAAGTTTATAATGACACCATTGACACCATTATATGGCGAACGGTGTCTGTAAGAAAAAGCAGATATGCTTTTTAAGTAATGCATGCGTTTTAGCAATCGTTCACACTGTACTACCATCTTGAAAATTACAGCATTACAAAAAATACTAGTATCGGTTACTGCGATTTAAACAAAAAAGAAAGTATGGCTACTCTTATGCTGTCGGTGTGGTATGGGTGCATCCCGATGATGAGAGAGAGGCTTTCATTTTCCCAGCAGCTGTTCCTTCGGTGTCCAACCACCCACCCACCCCAGCCAGTTCAGTCATTTTCATTAAGGCTAAATCCTACATCCTACACAGCTGCTTTAAAAAAGAGCTTTTGGAAACAGAGTTGTAATAAGATACCCGACTCGACCAAGGTGAATAAGAAACAGCCCGTGTTAAACCCGCTCTCCCTCTCCATTACATCTTGTTGTGCACATCCGCACACAACTTCATAATATCATCTGACACACCTCTAAGAAATCATTGTTCATGTACATACTATTCTGATTAATAAGGTATTCTTAACAATTGAATAATTTGTCCTACAAGATAAACAGCTGTTGTCTCATCTGTCATGTGTTTATACCAGCCATGGCTTTTCTCTTGACCTTGTGACTTGTCTTTCCAGATCTTTCTGATGTGGAGCCCAACGTGTTCCTTAGACCCTTTCTGGAGGTGGTCCGCTCGGAAGACACAACTGGACCAATCACAGGCCTTGCTCTCACCTCGGTCAACAAGTTCTTGTCATATGGCCTCATAGGTAAGCTTTTATTGTGCCTGCTTGTTCAAGATGTCGTCTTGTACTTTACCCTGTGCCTGCTAGAGATGTGCTGCTTATTTTCTTGGCAAATATGATCTTTTAATTGGATCAAAAATAGTCTAGATGTACATTAGAGGAGGCTCCCAACCAGTATCTAGGGACCAAACATGGGGATGTAGATATAGTAATCTAGATAAAAATACTGTCAACATTCAGTATTTTGGCAAAAAGTTCATTCCAATTACTGTCATTAAAACATCAAAATTAATTCTAATTTTAATGAAATAATTTACCCAAACCTATGGGTTGTTTCGACCCAAGGTTGGGTTAAATGTGAACAAACTGAACAACCGAGTTAAATTGATCTGAAAATATTCACATTTGACCCAGCCATGGCTTGAAACAACCCAGCGTTTTGGGCTGAAACAATCCAGCATAGGTTCATTTATAACCAAATTGTTTGCTTTATCCAAGTTCAGAGGTGGACAGTAACGAAGTAAATTTACCTGAGTACTGTACTTAAGTACACTTTTTGAGTATCTGTACTTTACTTGAGTATTATTTTTTCTGAGTACTTGTACTTTAACTTCACTACATTTGAAAGACAAATATCGTACTCTTTACTACATTTATAAAAAGGTCCAAAAGTAGAAAATGGTTTCTATGCAGCAGGGTTTCCTGTGTGCGCAATTTATCTGGCTTGCGATCTGCCAGGACCTTTTACTGTTGCCAAGTATTTCAGTTTTTATAAGCTCGTGGTTTTCCGGCAAGCTTTGAATGGCCATTTGGCAGATTTTTTTAACGCAAATCTGGCAACTCTGGGATCTTCCCCGCTAAACTAATGTAAACGTAGGCGCTGCTACACCATTGATAGCGCTCTAAAAAGGCAAATAGAACATTAAAAGACGAAAAAGGCACATGTTAAAGTGTGGTGTAATCATCTGTGGGTTACGATCAGTCAAAGATCATAGAAACATTGTCATGAAAATGATCGACACAATGGCTAAACGGTAAATACTGTAAGCATCTACACCTTGAGCTACACGTGCGTGTTAACTTCTGATCTGCTGCTGTATCATTTAAAGCGATTTGGAAAATGAATGATGTTTTTACTGAAGTAACTATAGTTGAAGTATTCCTGTTGAAATAAAAACAATAGAACCCTGCCCAAAATACAACATAAAATGTAATAGATTTAATGGTTATAATGGGAATTGTACTATGGATACTTGCTTGTATGTGATGGATTCTATTGGTGGGATGGTAAATCCTATTGGAATAAAACCCAAAACACACTACAAAGAGGAATTTAATTTAAAAATCTCATTCTAATTAAAAAATTCATTGTTTTTTTTCAGCAGGGATGGTATTTGCATTAAAACCACAGTATCCACAAATTTACCATTTTCTAAATATAGGAACCATACTCCAATTAATAATCTTTAGTAAAACCACAGCAACTAAACATACCATAGTTTCATTATATTCATTATTATACTAGCTATAGTTTATGTTTGTAGTTAAATTATGGTAATAAGTCCAACAAACACATGGCTTCTACACTTTACTATTTACAAGAACCTTACTACTTACTGGTAAATTGCTGCTAAAACTGGTAAAGGGAATATACAAAATAAAAGAACACCGCTCATAAATACATATAGGCCTAGGGGGCTAATGAGGATAATAGGCTAAATGATCATACAGGATTATATCTAAACTAAACATATTGTGCTAAACATATAAAGCTCTTAAAGGAGTTGCTCACTGCAAAATTTGCCCCCATTGACTTTCCATAGTAGGAATAAAAACTACTATGGAAAGTCAATGGGGGCAATTTTGAAGTGACTACTCCTTTAATACCACTGATACTGTGAGCTACTCGGTGTATTCAGTAGGGTGCTTCAGAGGCAAAGGTATACGACAATAAAACAATGCACAACTGACATAAAGGAAATTTACTTTTAATACTTGAGTACTTTTAAAAGCACGTACTTCTGTACTTTACTTAAGTAAGAATCTGTCTTTACAACTTTTACTTGTAGTGGAGTAATATTTGACCAGTAGTATCTGTGCTTTCACTCAAGTAAGGAAGTTGTGTACTTCGTCCACCTCTGTCCATGTTTCATCAAACCATGGGTTGAAACAACCCAGCATTTTCAGAATGACATTTTCATTTTAATTTATTCAGTCTTGTGTGATTTTTTTCAACATCAAATTTATCTGCTGCATCCCTATGTTCAAGTTTGGTGAACTCTGACCTGCAAATTTGTGAACACTTGACCAATACTCAAGGTTCGGAAAATTTCAAATGCTGGGAATATTAATAATAACGCTGATATCAGCGATATTGTACAATCCCATATGTGATGCGATCTGGGAAAACCCATCACATTTTAAAGTTTTTATACCATATTTTAAACCCTTTCCAAATCTGTTTTTATTTCTTTCATACCTTGTATGTACAGGGTTTTTCCTGGCTCAAAATGAGGCGGAGGTGGTGCCATCCTGATCTTGTGCACACACGCACGTAGGCCTACCGTACATTTAAGTGGCTTAACCAAAGTGACTTTGAGTTTGACATATTAAAAGTTCTAACAAAATTAGATAAAAATGACAATTATTAAGTTATATAAAACATTACTTTTATTCAACCAAACAGAAATGTTTTTTTAATCAAATAAAGCTTTTTTATCATTTCAACTAACTTTTCAGCCCACAATAGCCAACTGAATTAACCAGTCTTTCTAAATGAGCAAAGCTCGTTCACATCTTTCATTATCTGTGGTTCACTGTAAATGATCCAAGGATCTCTTATATTCGCTAGTGACTGAAAAGTTCATTAGTTTAAATGAATCGGTTCAAATGAGACATTAATGTGCGAGTCGTTCTGAAACCAGTTCTGAGCTATCTGGTGTGAAAGGTTGTGTTCCTGATGGGTGAACCATGTTTCCAAGATCTTGCATTCTGCTCATAAGCACAAACTGTCCTCGTCCTCATTAGAGACATAAGGCCAGATGCTACCGGTGACCGTCCAAGATGTAAAACCATGCCAGATGCTAGCCAGCGCTAATTTTTCTTCCCCCTCCCATAAATAATCAGAGTTGTTGAATAAATACAATCACAACACTTGTCTAGCAGCTGTGTGCTTTGCACAATCTCAGACAGGTTTTATAAACCAAATAGTTAAAGATGGTCTACTACCATGTAGTTCAGAGAAATTCCAGAAATCCAACTTTTTGTATTTCAGACTTCTGTATATACAATATAATATCAATCAAACAGTATATAAATCAATCAATAAGTATAGGTGATATAATACCTAAAGATGTAGTTTGATGATAGGTTTCCATCAAAATAAGACTTAAAATAAATAAAACGCATCCCCCAATCAAATAAATGAGTCCTCCTGGACACCCTGACAGCTTCTGTCACCCCAGATCCCCCACGGTTCCTAATCCCCCTCGATGCCAGCGTCTCATCAGGATGCTCAGGGAGGGTTACTATGGCAACCTTCTCCGTAGTTCCCCAAATCTAGGCCCTCCTTGTTTTTAGGATAAGATCTGTCATGCACTCATGTTGGAGAAGTTATGTGCTTTGTATTATTCGTTCAGGTCAGCCTATAATAGTGTATTTACGTAAATAACCCTGCAGTGTCCTTTTTTGTGACATACGAAATATTTTTTTGTCCCAAGTAGAGCTATAGCAAACTTTTACATTCAGTTCATCTTTCTGTCTCTCTCACATACACACGTACGCAGAGACACACTGTCAGAGCTGTGCTAATCCCAGGTGAGCACTCCTGCCGAGCGTGACATATTAATGCACTCGTATGAGTGTGTGATTAAATGACCTTTAGGTATGTGAGAGGCGTGTGCTGACTGATGGGTAATGCTCATTCAGACTCCACTAATCTGCCATGAAGAGCGACATTATCATTACTCCCAATTATCATTCCATAGACATACAAGCACACGCTATAGTTCTGCCATTAAAAGCTCTGTCACAGCTCAACGTCACGCTGCTGGGGTCCAAAACTTTTGTAGTATGTTGAGCGGGTGAGATGCAATGCACCTGCTTTAGTTTCCTGGGACCTGAATATTTTGAAATGTTGTTTTATCAAGTTCTTCGGAACATAAAAAAGTAAATACAATTATTGGCTGAATCATATTGTACGTCTTCTATAAAACACGTCAAGAGTAAAATGATGACTATACACAATTTTTATTTGTTTTTTCCCCCCAGTCTATGCATTAATATGCATTAATCTTGGCCAAAAAAATTCTTACTGTACAGTTTATACTTGGTATTTTTTATTTTAATGTTAACATTAAACACTTGTAATGGCAACTTATTATACAATATAAATTTGTGGTAATAAAGGTAATAACTTCCCAAGTTTTAAACGTTGTAAAGTTATTTTCATCTTATTAAAGTGATATTTCACCCAAAAATGAAAGTTCTGTCAACATTTACTCATTCTCTTGTCATTTCAAACCTGTATGACTTTCTTCTGCAGAACTCAAAAGAAGATATTCTGAAGAATGTTGTTAACTGGCACCCATTCACTTGCACTGGTTTTGTGTCCATACAATAGAAGTGAAGGGTGCCGGCGCTGTTCCATTACCAACATTCTTCAAAATATCTTCTTTTATGTTCTGCAGAAGAAAGAAAGTCAAACAGGTTTGAATTGACAAGAGGGTGAGTAAATCATGACAGATTTTTTATTTTTGAGTGAATTATCCCTTTAATCTGTATTGTCTTTGCAACATATGAAAATTTCCTCGGTAAGATTTGGGTGTCTTTTACTTTACACTGAACTGTTCTTGTGATGTTTATTTCAGTTTAAAACAAATGCCACTTACAAGTTAATAACAAACTAACTGCTGCTACTCTCTCCATAAACTTATCATTTGTGTTGTCAAACATTTTTAGATAAATTATAGAGTAACAAGCAAATCACCTCTACAGAGGACAAAAGTGAATTGTTGGCTCCCAGGAGGATTTATTCAAGTGGCTTTGGAGATGACTGTTCAGCTCACCGCCATTTATGGTACAGAGACAGAATGCTGCCATCTATTGACCAGACAAATAAATGCACTGATCCTCGCTTCATTTCCAGTTTGTTCCTATCAGGGATTAGTAAAAACCCATAGTAATTACCTCTTCCACATGGCCACTTTATGACCAGCTCTTTTTTGCACGTTAGCAGTTTTGTGTAGGCCAAGTTTTTAAACCAAACAGTCATCTGGTAAGTGGTGTCACACAAGTAGCAGTTTTCTAACCATAGCAGTCCTGCCCAGGGCTTGTGTTTTTCTCTTAACTGTGTACAGTGAGACCCGAACCTCTTTAGCATCTGGGAGGTCTCTCTCTCTCTGTCGCCCAATACACACACACACACACACACACACACACACACACACACACACACACTCTCAGAGAATTGGTTTGGTGAAGGGCTAATTCCCCTCAATCTCAGGCCTGAGGTCGGTGGGCTCGGGGGGACGGCCGTATTGACAGATATCCAGATCCCACTTTTCCTACTTTCTCTTTCCCAGACCGGCCCTCAAACCAAAGGCTCACTTACACAGCCACTTATACTGCTGAAAACTACAACAGCCAACACACAGACACTCAGATATACATCGTTCTTTCAGATCCTAGTTTGACATCCCACGGCAGGATGTTTTTTGTGTAAACAAAAATTAAAGGAAAGCCGCAATTGAGCTTGCACTAGTCTGTAGTAAAGACATATTGTATTTTCTTTGGCTCGCAGAGCCAGATCGGCACCCACGCACGCCTGCTTTCATGGTTAAAACCACTCGTCTTTCTCCGAGATGAGCAGTTCTTTCGCTCGAGGGACACCCTGGTGTCTGAATGTACTTTTGCTTAACCTTTTAGTACATGACAGCTGTTTGAGCCTCATTGATACACGCACTCGTACACATGCACAAAGACCCTCCAGCCCCACCCAGACGTCAGTTATTTCAACAATGACTCTCCCGCTCGGCTGCGCAGCCCGTGCCAAGTGAGGATTAGTATTTTAGATGACTTCTGATGTTGTGCTGAATAGACTGCGGCTCTTGTTTCCGTGGAGATCGGCTGTTTGGGCGGGGGTCCTGTGTTTATCGTGGGCCCGCCTCTTCGTGGCCGTTCAATTCACTGGCTGCGAATTTTCCGCTAGAGTGCTTCTTTGGTTGATGTAATGATGCACATCACGACATGCAGGGTTTTTTGTATTTTAAAAATGACACGGATATGAAAGGCCCATTTGAATTTGGATGTTGCAGTGAAAGTAATCTGCTTGCTCATACGTCATATTAATTTCGCGATACAAAATACATGGTTAATCCAGATAAATCCAGAGGAAATTCCTATCCAAAGGCTTCTTTGAGACTCATAAGAAAGTTTTACAGCGGTGGCATCAGTAAAAGGGGGCGTGGCTTAATGTAGTTATACATAAATGTTACTCTGATTCTATTGGTTTATCATTTCAAGCTCTTAAATTCAATGACCAGGCGAATATTCATTCATTGTGTTTGATGCATAGACCTTAATAACTATTCAAGTGCTCACGGGGTTCAGACTAAAGGTGTGTGTCTCAATCTCTCTCTGTCTTTTATTTGCCTGCTAATAAGTGAAATGCACTCTTGTGTCAAGGCTTTACCTGCAGTTACCGCCCCGGCCTCCTCCCCAGGCAGCCTGCGCTTATTAGTTAATGAAATGCTCTTTAAAGGCGATGGGAAAGAAAAGCAGCCCGGCTCCAGCCTGCTATCTGACCCCGCTTGGGTTTCAAAACATCGTTGCCTAGACAGCCAATTTAGCTGGCCGTCCACGAGAGCACACATCTGGTGATTAGATGTCAGATGGCTGTTTGGCGCTCTTCACACGCAGAGCGGTCAGTTGATAGCGGTGTGGGGGATGAACCGGTGACCAGGTTAATTGTGTAAGATTAGTCATGTAACCATGGTCGTGTCATTATGACCCACGTAAACCTTACTCGACTGCGAATCAGATGCATTAATGAAAGTCACATATTAGGATATTTTTAGTTTGTTTGAAACTTTGTCGTCTCTGTCATTCACAGATGCTAATCATGAAGGGGCAGCAGAGGGCATCGAGAACATGGCTGACGCCGTCACGCACGCGAGGTTCGTGGGCACCGACCCCGCCAGCGATGAGGTGGTGCTGATGAAAATCCTCCAGGTAAAGGAAATCCAAGTCGGCATTTAAGATGTCTGGGGCCTGATGTGCACACGCACAAAGAGGGCACAGAAATCTGTGTACACAATCTTCAGCGCATATTTCAATTCACTATGCAACATTTTTTTTTAATATTTTATTTGACGTTTTCCACATTTTCAAAACAAATCCCCCTATTCCAGCAAAAAAAGAAAAAAGTAAATAAATGAATAAATACACGCATAATTGAACTATATATATACACACACATACAGTACATACAAAAGCATACTGTATAGGCTAATTATAAGTTTGTAAACATTCGGGATGCGCGCGCATCTTGGTTGCAGAAAAACCCGGAAGAGATAGCCTTTATAACGACTAGAGAATTACACGGATACGGTATACAAAATAGTTAGAGTTAGAAAGATTATAGAAGACCTTACCTGAAATTCCATAGGAAATAATACTGTAATTTTTGCCATTCCTATTCTGACATTCAACAACACAAAAACACGTTTTTGAAGGAATTGTCTCTTCCGTTTCACTCATTGCTGCTTTGTTTCCACTGTTTTTCTGCAACCAGTATGCGCGCGCAGCTGGCAGTGACGTAACCGTGACGTCGACTCCAAATTGGTCTATACATCTAAATATACACATACATAAACATAAAAAACTATTCAATACCCATGCTTACCCAGTTATACAAAAACTGTTGCGCACTATAAAACAAATAATGGAAAAAAATTCACGTGTCCGGGAATTAGATTCAGAAATCAGTGATGCACCATGCAAAGTTTAATTCATAAATCCCCTGAAGGTCAAAAGAAACGTAATATTTAAAATAAATGAGATTGTGTAAGTCCAGGTCAAAGGTTGAAATTGATGTATATGTTGCTATCCTCTGGTACTTTTTTTCTATGTGCAAAATAATAAAACATGTTAAAAAAGTGTTAATAAAATCACAAATGAATGGATATTAAAAATAATAAATCACAAAAAAAATAAAATAGTGATATATATATAAAAAAATGAATTGCATGTTATTCACACATGCTACCAGATAAGTGCCGTCAGTACAAGTAACTTTTCTTACATTTCCAGGTTTTGAGGACATTGCTGCTGACTCCAGTAGGAGCCCATCTGACTAATGAATCGGTTTGTGAAATCATGCAGTCCTGTTTCCGTATCTGCTTTGAAATGAGATTAAGCGGTAAGTTAAATTACGTGAAAACTGAGAAAAGAATGCACCTTTTACTTCCTGTACCCTAAATTAGTCATAGGTTTGGTTCCTAGAGATCCTGCATGTTGACAAATGATGTATGCACTGTATTCAACGCATTGGAGAAATGTGTGCATTTTCAGGAATACTTTAGAGCGTAAAACTCTTCAATACGTGAAGCAGCCTTCATCAGTTGATAGTCCTGAGCTTCTAGGACGACGATAAAGCCCCTTTCTAATCCTGACCAAACAGACCCCAGAGCTGCTCTTGTGGCCAGCTTTAACATTTTCTTCTTTCTCTCCATTGTTTTTGCTCGTTTTCTCATCGCAGAGCTGCTGAGAAAGTCAGCTGAACACACGCTGGTGGACATGGTGCAGCTGCTGTTCTCCAGGTAACCAGAGAGAGGGATGGACGAGGGGACGGAGGAATGGGGGGGATTAGAAACAGAGTCGTGTTCTTGCCGTTCACATAATCAAACCCGACCTGAGACCAAACACAACAGGAACCGGGTCCGTCTCCGTAACAGGCTCCGATTTCACTCTCAGACCTCTCTTCCATTACCTCCGGAGGTTTTTAACTGGCCACACACACAGGGACAGGTGAAAGCTACAATGCAAGGCATGGCTAATTACAAGGGCTTTCCAGATCAGGCCTGAATGTTTGGAGCCGAGCAGAATGTCCAGCGGCTATTTGTGCACATGAGATTTGATTTCTTGATATGTAGCGTTAATCATCGAAAATCTGGATGTGTATGCTTCTGTTTTGGTTTATATACAACACAAAGGCAATAATAGAGCGAAAGTGAGCGGAAACCTTTAGTCTTGATGTGCGGGTCATAGTGTACTGCTGCTCTAATGCAATAACATGATTATAGGGTGGCATTTATCAGAGGTGCATATGCACTCGCATTAAACTTCCAGTCACATCGTGCACAGACGAGGAGATGAGACCGCCGAGCACATCTCACTCTACCATCTGCATATAGATTAGGCGGCGTATAACGCACACACACGTGTGGAACAAAGACATGATGATAATGTAGTTGCATAATTTTTGCATGCAGAATAAGCATCCGAGCAATAATAAAGTGTTCCTAAACCACATAAACATCCCCTGTTTGTTTTTGTAATTTCGCACGCAGCAAACGTCCCGCTTCGGTTGATCATTTTTAATTACAGCCGATGGCATCTTTTAATCTGCGACGCACACACACGTACAAACTCTCACACAACCTGAGTTTGCTGCTGCTATTGTGCACGTTCTTATTGCTCAGACCCTCTTGTCCACGTCGCCTTCACAATGAGGGTGTGAAAGGCCTTAATAATGAGTGTGTGTATTTCTGTGTGTGCCTAAGGGTAATAAGCTGTGGACGTGCTCTCTGTGTGTGTGTGTGGTCGAGAGAGCCGGAGTAATGAACAGCGGATCTTATTGAGTACTCAGAAAGAGGCTTAAGCAGCCTGCTGAAAGCATTAGGGATGTTAATCTGCTGGACTCACAGATCATCCCATAATCAAGCCGGCAAAACAACACTCCATTAACGCAGAGCGGAGTTAACATCAGGAGCCGGCTCTCTCCCAGCCAGGCCGAGCCGCCGCTAACATCTCACTCGAGGAAAAGCCGCAGCGTCCACATAAAAATGCACACAATGCGCTGGCGGACGAGAGCGTCACCCATCTAATTCGGCTAACGAACAGGCAGGGCGGGTCAAAAGTCACGGCCTGGGAACAAAGATGGCGGCTTTAGGGACGTATCGCCTCTCTCGTTTTGAGTTTCGTTGTTGAGCCAATTTTATGTCATGCCTAGTTGCACTGCTCAAACAAATCTTTGTTTAGTGTCGCCAGTCGTGCGAAAACGACACGTTATAATATATGCTGTAAAAACGTTGTTTGAATGTTGTAAAAACGTTCACATGCAAAGAAAGTTGACGCTTTTTGTTTTTCTACAGATTGCCACAGTTCAAAGAAGAGGCCAAGAGTTATGTGGGCACTAACATGAAGAAGGTAAATATGAAATCACCCCAGATCTTCAGTCTTCCTCCCTTCCACCACCGTTTCCCCACCTGCATTCATTCTTTTTTATTTAGTATATGCGCTTTGTTATGTAGAGGTCCCCTTTACCATAACCGAGGTCAATTGCTGTTGCATAATTATAATACCCGTGTGTGTGTTTTTGTGTGTCATCCATCAAGCCAGATGGAAATAGTATCTAGCGAGAGTTAGCAGTGTTTTTCAGCCACAGTAATAATAACTGGATAAGTACGGGTTCTGTATTGGGACCCATGCTCCTTTTCATGGCAATTATTCTCAGGGATTAAGGATCCTCTCCTGTCTTCTCGTCGCTGATTGTTGTCGTGGAGTTCATCCTTTGCCCGTTTTGCCTGTTCTAACTCGCAGATCCCAGGCTGTATTCTGGACACACAGGATTTTATTTATGCAGATCAGCCTAGAAACATCAATCAGATGGGCTTAGAGAGGGTATCGAGCATTTACATGCATTAAAGCAGACGTTTTTATTGGGTTGCAGATAGTGCATTTAAATACGCCGGGACGCATGGCTTTATGTTTGAACGCATGCTGGGAGAGCCGTGAAGGACCGCTTAGCAACATCGTAGCAACAAAACATGAGCCTGTGTTTTCAAAAGAATGATTCCGATTCAGAAGTTGAGCTCACTTGAATCGAATCCGTGACGTTGATTGCAACAGACAATCATATAAACTCGTCACTCAACAAAGTATGCGTCTATGCAATAGTAATGCACTTATAATGGAAGTCTTGGGGGCAAGTAATGTCAGAAGTTTTAAAAGCAGAAATGTAAAGCTGATTTTGTTGTCAAAGCACTAAGTTGTAGCCATAATGTGTTAAAGCCGTGACTTTTAACTTTTGACTCAATATCGCCCCTTCTGTTTGAAATGGCAGGTTTCTTTATATATTTATATTTGCCTGCGTTAAAGTCAACTTTTAAATCATTATTTTGAGGTTTTTAACCTAAAATGTTATGGATTGCAGCTTTAAGAGGTATTAACAATGAATCACTTGTGTATCGTAAATGTGGAAGAACATAAGGGTTTGCTGTTTTATTTCAAGTGAGTGGAAAGTAAATTTAGTCAAATGTAATTTTGAAGAAAATGTCCTACATGAACAGTGACGGATGAACGATGTTACATTTTTTGAATCCAGCTTTATTCTTTATGCAAATGAGTCGAACCCCCTTTCAGTATGAGGTTAAACCACATGAGCACTTTTTCATACGAGTACAGTTTTGTCAAATATACTTTTTTCTTGTCATTTGAATGTCACTTTCTCTATTTTAATGAGTATTCATTCGAATGGGCCCTTTTTTCATTTCTCAAAGACCAGAAATCCTATTTAAATGCCAATTTGCATGCTCTGTGCGCTTATTTCTGGTCTGTTCATTCCACCCGTTCCCTGTTTCTGGATCGTCTACCAAGTTAATGTATTTGTGCGTAATATATGCTGAGGTGCACCCCCCATTCCCTGTTATGCTGTAGAATGTGTATGGATGGACGTATCGATGAGTTCTTGATGGTGAGGGTGTTTGGTGATGTTTCCCCATGGGAACTGCATGGATGTAGTCGTGGTATGCGTGTCATTTGTTCCCGTGTGTACCCCGTGCATGGTGGTCTTGTATGTGTTGCCCACATGTCATGCGTCTCCGTCCGAGTTTGTGACACGATCACTAATCCCGGGGCCTGCCCCTTCTCTCCCGAGGCTTACAATATCTTATGGAAAAACAAACGAGTACAGGTAAGAAAGAAGAGATCGTAGACATCCTGTAACCTTTTCCAACCCCAGTGTATTTAACCTGTCAGTGCTTTGACATTATTGCCAGGTACTTTGCTTAATCTGTGATGTCATATTCATGTTAGACATAAATAACAGTGTTTTACTTGTTCTGTGTTACGTTGTTGTTTGATAATTTTATAATTAGGACTAAATATGACGTGATTCTTTACAAATAAGTAAAATCTAGGGCTGTAAAACGATTAATCGCGATTAATCGCATCCAGAATAAAGGTTTGTGTTGACGCTATTTATGTCTTTGTATTGTGCATATTAATTGTGTATTTATAAGCACATACACATACATGTGTATATATTTAAAAAATATATTAAAATCAATAAATGTTTATATATAATTTAAATGATATATAAATATTAGTGCTGTCAAACGATTAATCGTGATTAATCTCATCCAGAATAAAAGTTTGTGTTTACGTAATTTATGTTGGTATACTGTGCTAATTAATTTTGTATTTATGAACACATACACAAATGCATTTATTTTAGAAAAATATAAAATATAACAATAAGTAAACATTTATTTAGAATTTAAATGATTGGTAAATATAAATTTGTACATTTAAATATTTCCTAAATATATAGACAAGTATGTGTATGTTTTGTGTTTATAAATACAAAATGAATATGCACTGTACACAGATATATATATTATGTAAACACAAACTCACGATTAATCGTTTGACAGCCCTAATAAATATATACCGAGATATTTCCTAAATATATACATGTATGTGTACGTGTAAGTGTTTATAAACACAAAATGAATATACACAGTGCACAGACAAATAATATGTAAACACACGTTTATTCTGGATGCGGTTAATCGCGATTAATCGTTTTACAGCACTAGTAAAATCTGATTTAGAACCAAAAGAATTACATTTCTCAAGATTCTCATTCCTGCCTGGCAAATAAGAGTAAGAATCATGTACATCAGATGCCCGGATATGAGGTTGATCTATACATCTTTTCTCTTGTACAGTGTCCTCAGCATACATGCAGACCCAAGAGTCTTTAAACAAATGTTTATGCGTCTGTTCTTGTGTTGGCTTTTTTCCTGACATTAATCTGAGGTGTCGTGAGATTTTCTTCACGTCTTGGCCTCCTGCATTGTTCTTTGTGCAATGAACTGCAGCGTTTGGCTTGATTTAACAAGAGTCTGCGTTTGTTATGAAGTTAAAGATGAGAGCCGGGGGAATGAGTGAGTCGTCCAAGTGGAAGAAACAGAAGCGATCGCCCCGACCTCCTCGTCACATGGTGCGCAGCCCCTCAGGCCAGATGGATCCAGCCCAGTCCAGTACTCTCACCAACAACATCTCAGGTATTTTGACATAGAGTAGAGCACTTGACATAAATCGGTCACAAGTTGTCTATATTTTCAAAGCACACTCTCAGTAGAATAAGCACAAGCAACGCATACCATCTTAATGTGCTTATCTAGGCGGAGTCCCATTCATAGAGCAGCAAACTGGAGGAACCTCTACTCTTCCTGGTTCAGACAGTGCTTCCTCAATCTCTAGCCCAACCACTGATAGCGGTCTGGACGCTGGCTCAAAAACCACCTCTAAGGAGGATCTTACAGACCTGGAACAGAGCAGCTCAACGGCCAGCACACCCGTGACACCCTCAGAACTGGGCCGACTGGAATCACAGGTGACCAAGAGTTTTTTTTATTCACACATGAACAGTGGTTTTTATGATATTTAAGAAATAAAGATTTAAGAAATAAAGATGAATATGCACGGTACACAGACATATTATGTAAACACAAACTTTTATTCTGAATGCGATTAATTGCAATTAATTGTTGAACACCCCTAATTTTGAATTTGCTTTTATTTTAATATATTTTTTGTTTTCATGTTAATTTTTAGCAATTTTGTTCTATTCTTCTGTCATTTTATTTATTTAAATAAATTAAACCTAAATAGCAATATTAAATTTTATTAAATTTATTTGTTTTTATATTTCCAGTTAGTTCTGAAAATGTTTAACCAATAAATTATGTGGATTTGGAAAAATAAGCTTTCAGGTCACCAGCGACAAAATTCTATTTAGGTCTATATTTGCTTTTAATTAACCGAAGTTAACACAATTTTCTTGGATGCTTGTTGTCCCTGAGTTTTAGAAACCGTAATCTATACTCATTCCTCAGATTGTACCTTATGATTTGAAAATGCTACCTACCTGTACTAAAACTGTTACCTACCTGTAAAACTCCTTAAAAATAGCCAGGGGCGATTCTAGGTTTTCAATATTAGTGGGGCTCAGCCTCCAATAAGGATGTATATAAATATATATTGTAGCCACACTCTAAGCACCACATACTGTATACATTACTAAAATAAATAATTAAGAAAGAATATGCAGAAAAGCATAAAGACAAGTTATTGTTATTCAAATGAATATCACATTAATCGGTCAATCTACAACATTTATAATTCAAAATGACAACAACAGCCACAAATCCATATAATAAATGTCACAATCAACTGCTGAATCATTATTTAGTAGGAATAACTTGATATGTTTCCCTGCCATTCATTCTGATTAGCACGAGCGCTGTCACTCCTGTGCATGACTGCGTGTTCATTTAGTACATCCACAATATGTTTTAAATTAATAATACAAATACTGAAGCGTATGAAAAACGACAAAGAGCTTCTAGGTACACTTTTGTTTCCTCGTCGGAACTCAGAACAATGAATAACACAGCCAGGCTGAACTACAATAACGTAACTCTATCTGCCCGTCGACGTCTTTCCGGGGCTGTCAAAACTACCGTCAACTCTCTATAACTTAGGTGCAGAAAAATAAAACAGCACATCATCATGACTGACACATTTCTGTGCGCTACAATATCATTATGATCGTTTTCTAAAGTACAGTATGCCGTCATTGGTGTGAAGTGATGCTTTCATTTTGCTGGAGGTAACGTAAACAACTAACGTTAGTTAACGAGGGGTGAACGCAGACAAAACTTTTTTACAGTGGATGGGAAAGGGTCTTGTATCGCTCCCGCATCATATTAAGCTGCATTTATAACAAAGAATGGCAAAAATGCAGATGTCATGTTAATGCACACACCTTGTAACGTTACACTGCTTATGACGTTCACTCCAATGTGCTGCTGTGAACTGAAGAATGTGCTAAATAACGCAGCCTAACGCCGTTTTCATAATAAGAGTTTTAAAGGGGACTATAAAGCGATCTCGAATTCTTGTCCAGATTACATTATTACTCACAATATTTTAGGGGGGCTAAACTAGAACTTTAGGGGGGCTTTATCTCCCCTAAAAAGGGCCTAGCAACGCCACTGCAAATAGCCCAAGACTCGCTTTTTCTCATGACTGACTGTGATGATGGTGATTGGTTGTGTGTTGTGTCATCAGTCTGACGGCAGGGGAGTGGAACGTGCCCAGTCAGCATCAGTAGAGTCCATCCCTGAGGTCCTGGAAGACCGAGACCTGCTGGGAGATCAGTCAGATTCGGCATCAGTCCATGATATGGATTACGTAAACCCCAGAGGAGTGCGCTTCATGCCGTCTACCCAAAGAGAGGGTAGGAGAACTGCTGCAAATAGACAAAAAAATGTTAAACTTCAGTATTGCAGTTTTTGTAATTGTTCCATTTGTGTCTCCCCAGGTGCCGCTCTAATCCCCTACGGACTCCCATGTCTGAGAGAGCTCTTCCGGTTCCTCATATCTCTTACTAACCCGCACGACCGCCATAACTCGGATGTGATGATGCACATGGGTCTGCAGCTGTTGAACGTGGCGTTAGAAGCTGCTCACATTTCCCCTTACCAGTCACTCCTCTGTCTGGTCAAAGATGAGCTGTGTAGGCACCTAATACAGGTGAACGCTTATGGTTCCGTTGTTTTTTGGATCTAGTCTTGCATCGCTGTAATAAACATTCTTGGTGTCTTTCTTTACAGTTATTAAGCATGGACAGAATGAATCTCTACGCCGCCTCCATACGTGTTTGCTTTCTTCTCTTTGAAAGCATGCGGGAACATTTGAAGTTTCAGCTTGAGGTATGTGATTGAATCGCTCATGTGTTGAGACGCAAGCATCTTGAATACAATAATCATTCTTTGTGTCTCCCATAGATGTACTTGAAGAGGCTGATGGATATTATTACCTCAGAAAACCCTAAAATGCCCTATGAATTGAAGGAGATGGCCCTGGAGGCCGTCGTACAGCTCTGGAGAATCCCTAGCTTGGTCACCGAGCTGTATATAAATTATGACGGTGATTTCTACTGCTCCAACCTGTTTGAAGACCTCACCAAACTTCTCTCAAAGGTGAGCCACTCCATTCTCTCAGGTTCTGTTAATAGAGATGAAGTAAATCTAAAATGCAATTGATTTGATAAACTTAACACATCGTACTCGGCAACATTAAAGCATTTGTTTGATGTGCGCTGTACTTGCAGTTCATAACATTGTTTGGCTTAAGTGCAAAGTCACAAAGGAACTAGTTCTTTGTCTTGTGTTTACAGAATGCCTTCCCAGTGTCTGGGCAGCTCTATACAACCCATCTCCTGTCACTCGAAGCCCTGTTGACTGTGATTGACAGCACAGAAGCTCACTGTCAGGCCAAAGTGCTCAACAGCGCTGCACAGCAGGACCAATCGGAGACCACTACAGAAGCAGACGGTTCGGTCAACACACTCACAGATTCAACCACAGGTGCACAGACTCCCAGGATTAACAGGAATAAGAAATAAGGATAAGGATAAGGAATAGTTCACCCAAATATGACCATTATCTCTCATAATTTACTCTTAATGACATTTCAGATATACAGTATGACGTCATTTGTTCAGTTAAAAACAAATGCACAATCTTATATTAAAATGGTGTCATGTTATCCTTTTTGATGGGTCTCAAAAGTATGATGCTCCAAAAAGCACATCCGTCATTAAAGTAATCCTATTGATTTTCGAATACCTTCTGAAGCGAAACGTTACGTTTGTGAGTGTAAACAATATTTTGAATTTATTCACCAATGACTTGAAATCGTATTGGTTTTAATCTATTAATCTAATCTGTCTAGTCGTCTTTAAGGCATCTAGTCAAGAGGCGTGTGTTACTCAAAATTGGCAAAGTATTCGAATTTAGCAATTGATACAAAATATTTAAAAAAATTTGCTCACAAATGTGTTGTTTGGCTTCAGAAGACATTTATTAACCTACTTATGGATTAATGTCTTTTTTAATGTATAATTTAGGGATGGATGGATGTGGTTTATGGAGCTTCACCATGTGGAGCCCCATATATAATAACATGACAGCATTTTAATATACTGTACAATGATTTGTTTGTGCTCAACTGAAGAAAGGAAGTCATATACATCTATGATGATATAAGGGGGTGAGTAATTCGAGAGCATTTTCGTATTTCGTTGAACTATTCTTTTAAAATAATTTTTGTTGATGTCCATAGATTCTCATAGTAATAATCTCTTTATGTCGCTGCATACAGAGGCAGGCAAATCTCTTCCCACTTCTAATGGTCAGAATGCTGTGGTGTCGGAAGGAAAGTCTATCTGTCCTCCAACCAGTGGTCATCTGATGGCAGAGAAAATGAGATTAGGTAGACAGGATCAGGATGAAACCGACTCAGGTACTTCATTGGCGTTTTACCTGTGAAATCCAACAAACTAATAACAGTCACTGGGATTGAGTAAATCTTTAAGGAATTACAGTAAACACATGCTTCATTGTTTTAATCCAGCAGAGAAGAAAATCCCTAAAAAGCCTCAGCGTTTCTCCAGCTGTCTGCCGGTTTCTCAGGAACTTTTAGAGATCAAGAACAAGAAGAAGGTGCTTTGCCATTATAATATACCAATACAACGTATTAAATACGTATTAAAAAAAGTAATTGTGTTGTTTTTGTACTTTAAAGCTTCTCATCACAGGTACAGAGCAGTTCAACCAGTCGCCAAAGAAAGGCATTCAGTTCCTGCAGGAGAAAGGTTTGCTCAGCAGCCCGATGGACAATAATGAAGTGGCCCAGTGGCTGAGAGAGAATCCCCGCCTGGACAAGAAGATGATCGGAGAGTTCATAAGCGACCGCAGAAACACAGACCTGCTGGACAGCTTTGTCAAGTAAACCTTCTCTTCATAACATCTTTCTGAGTGTGAGGGTTAGCCAGTCGTTCACTTACCATCTGGAAACATCTCAATAATGGTAGGGCATGTCGCTCTCAGATGTTGTGAAATCTTGAGCATCTGTCACACTCACCCGTTGGAAATAGAAGAAGATTTCCAACACATCGAGCCATGGCACTCGTAGGTGACACGAGCTCCAAACTGGTTCACAAAATTTCCAAAGCCCAAGCACTCACCTCCCCCAACCTTTCATTGGTAACCTTTTATCGCTCCACTGTGTCTCTAAATAAAAGTGGTGAACCAAAGTTTTTGTTTTGTGGTTGGTTAATGTTCACTCATCATGTAAGGCTAACATCTGAAAGAACACACATAAATTAGATCTAGTAACGCCATAAAAAGTGGTTAGTGGGCGGCTCGTCTCCCTCTGCCCGACTTTTGACTGTTGACATGAAGTAGTCTTTTGGGTTTAGTGATTCCTCACGATTGTTTAATATATTTTCCTCAAACTCCCTCCTTAGATAAAGATATTTGACGGCTGTCCTCATCTCTTTTCATTCCACAGTACGTTCACCTTCCAAGGCCTGCGTATAGACGAAGCTCTCCGCTTATATCTGGAGGCATTCCGTCTTCCTGGCGAAGCGCCTGTCATTCATCGCCTCTTGGAAACCTTCACCGACAACTGGCAAGTAAGTCAGCTGGCGGCCACGTAAACACGGCAACGTGCTCTCGTAGCGGTAGGGACGCATGTATACGGCGGGACTGCAGCGCACATATATACCCTTTAAATAGTAGGCTGGCTGCCGTCCTCCAGTTCTTCCATTACCGCACGCCAAGTCAATCCCGGTCAGCAGCTGGCCCCATCATCGGGTAATTAGGGACAAGAGAACAGCGTTTCGCCGGACATCAAGGACAGGGTCATTAGTCACGCAGGTAATCGGGGTAGAGGAAAATGCTTGGGTGGGAAGTGAGAAATATCCGTCCGCTGCAGAAAGCGGCTCGGGCAATCAGGGGATATTTCGAACACGCTCGCCACGCGCACGCTAAAGGAGGAGTGACCTGGAAAGTATGCGTAGTAATTTCTTTTCTTAGTCTATGTTCTCAATCGCAATGAGCTCATGCGATTTTGCCGCATGGGCACGGGGGTTGCGCCCTGCCGTGATGTATCGAAACTAGAATGGATTCAGTTTCTGACATTTACACTGGGAAGACATCCCAGAGGAATTACAGTGCCCTTTCATATTTTTCTCGGGGTAAACCGCCGTTCAAAGCGAGAATGTAAAGATAAGCGTGTATATTAGGTGACGTGATGATGCTATTCCTGCCGTCTCAGATGAATGTGTTCTCTCTCTCTTGTGTGCAGAAAGTGAACGGTAATCCCTTCCAGAGCAACGACGCCGGCTTCGCTCTGGCTTACGCCGTCATCATGCTGAACACCGACCAGCACAACCATAACGTACGAAAGCAGAACATCCCCATGACGGTGGAGGTGAGTCCAGGTCCCACAGAAGCCGGTCACATGTACAGGGTCTCGCATGCAATCCATAAGAGATCAGTTTCACCTTTGTGACTTAACAGTGTGGGATAATATGTTACATGTTTTAGGTGTAAGCGTGTTATGAAGCCAGTTGTCGGCACACATGCAGGTTGCTGTTACGCAGCCATGCAGGCCCTCGCTTTCACCTGTGTCTCAAACAACTGGCCTCAATTGAGCCAAGCTTTAAGCTCAGATGAAAAACAAAAACGTCACCCTGGGAAGTCTCGTATGTACAAATGACTATTGCTGACTTTTATGATGAGCAAGTCACCAACTTCTTGAAATCACATGACCTTTTTGGCAACCCCTCATTGGATAACCTCAATGTCAGAATAAATGAATCATGGCTGACTGTGAATATAATATTTCTGTAAAAGTAGTAGTAATTGAAATCTTTTGCTGGTGTGTAATTCATAATCAACAATTTAGTGAGCACATCATTCAAGAATCTGAAGGTAATATAGTTGACTCTTGTGTATATCTGCTATACACGTATGCCACATGTGGAGCACGTCTCACAAAAAACAACAACTGTCTGGGTCATATTTCAACCTTAAAAGAAAGAAATAAGATATTTTGTCATTGTCGGACAGAAACAACCTAAACATGTCCAAACCGGCTTCTTTTTAGGAAATGAAGAAACATTGTATTTCTTGAATAATCACACACTTAATAAAACTAATAATAAAAATATTAAAAGAATGAATTATATGATCATTTAAAATATTTTGATTATGTAGCAACTTGGGGGTCAATATTGATTTTGTTGTTTTTATATATGGTCACTAACATGTGGCATTTTATTATTAACATGTTACCAAAATCAAGCTAAAATGGTGTTATTTGACATTTTCATTGTCATGAGAACATCCGCATCTGGAGTTTGCTTCAAGTGTTTTGAACGGACATTTTGAGAAGTTATGAGGTTTAGTCACCAGCTCTTTTTGATACTTCTCATTGGTGAAGGTTGGCCAATAGTGATGATTTATATTTAAAAATATAGCTGATTCTTAAGACCATACATTTTTTTTACAGGCTGGTCATTTATTTTCATGACTGATCAAAATTTCCCACCCGAATGAAAATGGGTAATGGAAAAACAATCTTATTTGTATTACTTTTAAGTGAATGAAGAAATATTATTTTTTTAAATTAATTTTTATTAATACATTGTATTTATTATAATGCCTTTGTTTTAATCCTATTAAAAATGTTAACATTAACAAAGATTAATAAAAACGTATCAACTATATCGCTCATTGTTAGTGCACTTTTTTACTATTTTAAAATACTATTTTAAAAGAAGTGCAGTTGAAATGAAAAACACTAAAATGAGAATGTTTGCACATTGCTAAAAAAAATCATCATTTAGTTAAATAGTAAATTGTATGCATAATTTGAAATGTGTTGTATGTGTAAATAATGTAGAAAAAGTATACTGAAGTTACGTAACTATACACAGATGTATTGGTATAAAAAGCTAAATAATATAGATTTTTTGTCTTGACTTTGGGGTGAAATGTGACCTGGGCATGTTTTGGTGAGGTTCACCCTTAGATATATAAACAGGAGCCACAGGCGGCATCTTCTTACAGATAACTTCCAGTAGGCACGCCACGGGCGCCCCAACTTTTCCACACGCTTGCATCAGCCCCTTTTAAACACATCATCAAGCAAACCTTCCGGCTGAAGACGTGCTGTTGTAAATGAATACAGAGAGCAGTGGAAACGGCAATCAGCAGGTATTCAGCCGGAGCACAGAGGGGTGAAAGGCGAGCGGCAGGAGCAGACCGGCCCTTTGGCAACCGCCCGCTCCAGCTGTCCCGTCTCAGGGTCCGATAACGTGCGTGTGCGTGTCTCCCCGTGTTTACTCCTGTTTATTTCTCCTTCGGTTCATCTGGGTCTCGAGGGGAGCTCGGGTTTCCTTTGCTTTACCTGCCATTAAGAAAGTATGCAGTAAAACAGTGGCCTAACGCCATCACTCAGCAGCAGACGTCTGTGTGTTTATTTGAGCTGAGCTTGGCCTTAGACCAGCCCGCTTAACACTAACACCTATTAAGTGACACCGGCGGTAATAAACCGAGACCAATTATTGGATTTGAAAGGCGATAGTTTGAGGATGTCGCCGTAATTGGATGGAATGAAGGCATTTTAATCAGTTTCCTCATGCTGTTTGTTTTTTTTCGTTTGTACAGCAATTCAAGAAGAATCTGAAAGGTGTGAACGGAGGGAATGACTTTGATCAAGACATGCTGGAAGACATCTACAACGCTATCAAGTTAGTTCATGCTTTGAGGGAAAGTTCAACCAAAATGATAATTATGTCATCGTTTAGGTTCATGATGTTTCATTCCTTAAAATCAAAATGTGCTAAATGTTTTCATTGGTAACTCGAGCTATAATAAAACTAGACATAAAAGCCCAACAATAATGATGCCCGGTAACAGTATTAGTTTTAGTATATATATATATATATATATATTTTATTTAATTTGGGATAAGCTAATAAACGTGTGTCGTCCTGCAGGAATGAGGAGATCGTGATGCCGGATGAGCAGTCGGGGCTGGTGAAGGAGAACTACGTGTGGAGCGTTTTGCTGCACAGAGGAGCTACACCTGAAGGGCTGTTCCTTCACGTGCCCGACAGCAGTTACGATCGCGACCTCTTCACCATGACCTGGGGACCCACTATTGCTGCCCTCTCCTACGTTTTTGATAAGAGTCTGGATGATGCCATTATTCAGAAAGCCATTGCTGGGTTCAGGTTAGATACAGAGATCAGAAGATCTTGGAAGATTATGATGCTGCATATCATTGCTGTCAATTCCGAAAGCTTGGATGTCCAAATTCAGTTATTTAATTGATTCCCTTTTTTAATTGATTCAACATTGTGCTGTCAAAGTTGACAAGCACTTTTAAATACTTTTTATTGGTTAGATATTTGGAAAACCTAGTGACAAACATAAAGGGTGACTAATAATAATGATTTATGGCAAAAAATTAAAATCACAAAATATAGAGATAGAAGGTTTCAGAAGTACAGCAGCGATTTCTTGAGTCTGAAACTGAGAATATGTCATGCTACACAGCCAATGGTTGTATAGTTTATTTTTGTATGTATGGTACAATAACTAAAAACTAATAACCAAAATATCAAAATAATGATATTCTCTTACAAATTTCGAATGCGTTTTAAAGTTATGGGCAAGTTACCTTGAAAGAGTAATTAATTACTAATTACATATTCAATAGTGTAATTAGATTACTGTACAAATTACTCTCCAGAAAGTATTTAATTACTTATTACTCATTACTAATCCTGCATCAACCTTGATAGACATGAAACAGCTCTTTTAATTAATTCAAATAAAAAATATAAAACTACATAAAGTAGTATTATTAACTGACCAAAGTATTACAAATGTGAGAATTATACATTAAAGCACGGATTTTAAAGTTAGACTTTGAATTTTGATGTCAATTCCACTATTGCACACACATATATTACACACAGTATTTAGTTTAATTAAATCAAAAGTAACTGTAATTAAATTACAGGAAAAATAAGAGTAATCCCTTACTTTACTATTACAAGGGAAAAGTAATTCATTTAAAGTAACTAATTACTTAGAAACTAGTTACTCCCAACACTGGAGTTTATAACTCTTAAAACATTTTTCCGTGGAATCTTTAAAAAATAAATTAAAAAGCAAAAATTTTAATTATAATTTTTTATAAAAAATTATATTTATGTATATTTATTATATATATGATGTAGTTTTATCTTTTTTAAATCATTAAAATTCTGTATTAATTGAACCCAAACATTGTCTATAAAAACATCTCTTCCTCTGCTGTTTTACAGGAAATGTGCCATGATCTCTGCACACTACGGTTTCAGCGACGTTTTCGACAACTTAATCATTTCTCTCTGCAAGTTTACTACTCTCAGCTCTGAGGTAAACCCTGAGCTAGCGCATACAGATGTGTTCAGTACACCACGGTCATTTAGTGAAGACGTGACTCGTTGGGTCTTTGTGTTTGCGTTCAGACTGTAGAGAACCTGCCCACCGTGTTTGGCAGTAACAGGAAGGCTCAAGTTGCTGCCAAGACTGTGTTCAGCCTGGCCCATCGTCACGGTGACATCTTACGAGAGGGATGGAAGAACATCATGGACTCTATGTTGCAGCTTTTCAGGGCTGAGCTCTTACCCAAGTCCATGGTTGAGGTGAGACAGAACTCCTGTAATTCTTTCGTGCATAGAGGAAAGTAAATGCGTTTGTTTTAGAAGACACTTTCTTGCTAATGGGTAGTTTTATATGGTCAAGCTTTCCTGTTTAGATCATGCGATATTGCCACCTACTGTCAAATGAAGATTTTGCATGGGTGTTATGTCTCATTTAAAGGTTGAGGACTTCGTGGACCCAAATGAGAAGATTTCTTTACAGCGTGAAGAGACGCCATCAAACAGGTGACTTGACTGGGTTACAAAAACAAATGTTTACAATCAGATGTGCTTGAGCCGTTTTTAGTGGAGAAAGTATTGTGCTGTTACAGTAGGTGATGACATTGAACAGGACTTCAGTTGTAATTACAGTATGTTATATTTTGTATTTGTAAGTTTGTTCATTTTATTGATGGTATAGTGATGTGATGCATACCTTCTATTGATACTTTCCAATTTTTTGCTTTTTGAATACATTATCCTATAATGTGAATGTTCTTAAGCATAAGCAATGTGGAGTATAAAAGTAAACACACCTGTTGTAGCAGCTGATCTACCTGTACAGGAAGTATAAAGTAGCTCAAATGATTTGGAAATGCTCATTTGAAATGCACACAATTCACTTTGGATGAAAGGACTGTTTGTGAAGTAATTTCATTTATTGCTTTTTTTGTATGTGTTTCCCTTAGGGGTGAATCGGCCGTATTGAGTTTTGTGAGCTGGTTAACATTGAGCGAGCAGTCTGGACCTAGAGGACCATCCACTGAGAACCAGGAGGCCAAACAAGCCGCCCTGCTCTGCATAAAGGTACGTCTCACACATTTGATTCATGGCTCATTCCGAAACAATGTGAACAAAAGGCCGTTTTCGCATTTCTTTTTCTATCTCCAGCAATGTGACCCAGAGAAGCTGATCACAGAAAGCAAGTTCCTGCAGCTGGAATCTTTACAGGAACTCATGAAGGTAAGCTCTGTTTTTGACCAAGAGCGGGTGTACACCGTAAACAAAACATTGTATTTTTGGGGTGTTTTTAGATTTAAGCCTCTCTATTGCTCAACTGTTGTCATACTAATAGAATATAAAGCCTGAATACATAGTTGAACTAGCTTTGGTTTTATCTTAGATACTAATGTTTTATCCTCCAGGCTCTTATCTCTGTGACCCCCGATGAGGAAACATACGATGAAGAAGATGCTGCTTTCTGTCTGGAGATGCTGCTGCGTATTGTTCTTGAAAACAGGTACCACATGTACATAGCCTTAATATAGGACTACACAATATGTCAACATTATTGAAATATTGCAGGTGTACATATAACGTACAGTATAGTCAAAGATCAACAATTGAAATGTGTATGTTTGTAATCTAGGAATATAGGATTTAAGCTATTAAACATATTTGAATATAGTTCAGATTGATTTGACTGACTATCGTATTGCATATCGCATTATTCAGCAAGTTATCATCTATCGTATTTATCAATATCACGCTGCCCTAACGTTTTCAGAATCACAGTGGATGGAATCTGTCGGGCCTTGAGAGTGATATAAATGGCTGATTGTGTGTTTTCAGGGACAGAGTATCGTGTGTATGGCAGACGGTACGAGATCACTTATATCAACTGTGTGTTCACGCTAATGAGAGCTGTTTCCTGGTGGAGAGAGCCGTGGTTGGCTTGCTCAGACTCGGCATACGTTTACTGCGCAGAGAGGACATCGGCTCACAGGTATAACCACAGATGCAAACTCACACTTCCTGTTGTTATGCTACAAATCGAGCCTTAAATGTTTGTAGACGTCAGTGAGTGATGTACGCTAAATCCAAAAAGGTCCAGAAGGAAATGAGACGCAATGCGTGCAAGAAAGGAGATGGATTTCATGCACTGTGACATTTTTCCCACATAACTAAATGAACCCTGCAACCACAAACATACAATGAGACACGTGCACACACACAGGACCAGTACCACCGACCGCATTAGACCTCCATTGTTTGACTGCTGTGTCTCTACACAGGTTCTCCTCTCCCTTCGACTGCTGTTGAGGATGAAGCCTCACGTACTGGCCAGAGTCTTTAGAGATGTGGCCTTCGGCTTGCACGAGCTTCTCAAAACCAACGCAGCCAACATCCATTGCACCGATGACTGGTACACGCTGTTTTCCCTTCTGGAATGCATCGGGGCCGGGGTCAAACCTCCGGCTGCCCTGCAGGTCGCTAACACCAGCCCAGACAACGACACAGGTGATTTGTTCATTCCCACATGTTTCCAGCCATAGAAGGTGTAATGCAACTCCAGAAACAGTGGACCGTGAAGTCCATTTCCAGATGGTTATTTACATAGCGGCTTATCTTGTGTAATCCTCCGGCCCACTGCGGCACTTCAGGAAATAAGCAAGCAGACATTGCTGCTGAAGAGACATTATGCGTCAATCCAAAATGTCCGGTTTTACCTTCAGAAGTCAAATTTGACAAATCCAACAAATGTCTTTTTTTGCCATTGAAATAACTGGAAAAACTGGCATGCTGTTAAACACAAACGCAACGTTGTATAACAATTTTTCCAGGTGCTCAGTCCGACAGTGAACTAAGTTCATATCATCACAGCGAAGTAAAGCTTGACCGAGGCTACACGTCTGACTCTGAGGTTTACGCCGAGCACGGCAAGTCCAGACTGCCCCGTTCAGCCACTGACGTCGACATAGGCTGGCTTGTGGTGAGTGTTCACAAAATTGACTTTCTCTTATTTATTTGAACCTGTTATATCCAGTTTAGAGCTCCCGTGGTACCCGCATAAAATCGGTTTTGTGTAAACCTTACGATACGCGCAATGATACCAGAAAGCGACGGTTTACATAGAGAAAAATCCCCCCCGCAGAATGACCATAACCAGACGTTCATTTGCCTGCAACAGGTGTCTCATCACCGAAAGGACAATTTAGAGTTTACACAGCTCAAATAACACAGTTTTTATTGAAATAAGTGCTTTACCAAAACAATTGCTTCATCTCTCTGGAATAATTGCCCATTAGATATCCATTATAAGTGCATTAAAGCAAACGGTTGTTTTTACCGTTTTTATTGTTTCTTCTATTGTAATTATGCGGTTACATCTCAAAATAACAGTTTTGTGTTTTTGTTGTCAGGTGGGCAAAGATGACCTAGATGGCAGTAAAGCTCCAGCAGCCCCTGCCCTGAAGCCCCTGCCCCATCCTCTCGTAAACCAATACAGTTTAACCCTAGGACAGGACATGGGTCTGCATGACACCAAGTCCCTCATCAAGTGCGTGGATTCGCTTTCCTTCATTGTGCGCGATGCCGCCCACGTCACTCCGGAAAACTTTGAGCTTTGCGTTAAAGCCATACGAGTGTTCGTAGAGGCGAGCCTTAACGGAGGTACGTGTCTCTTATTAAACAACGGTGTGTTTTAATTGCTCAATATTTCTTGAGAAACTGTTGCGTGCTATAAATGATTCAAGACCCTGTTGACTTATAGGACTGAACCAGTCCAGCTGGTTCACGTTACTAAGATACATCACAATGATTTCCTCTGATGGGTTTCATCCCAAACAAACCTTCAGGAGTTTTTATGGGGCATTTTATGTTTGACTCCTTGGGGGATTAGTGCGTCTGTGAGCGTCTGTTTCAGTTCAAAAGCTTTGCGATTGGATGTGTCTGTGCCTGCAAGCTCTTTAGTGGTGAGGTGCGCTCCACCGGTGAGTCATTTCACTCCAGGGCAACTCGACTGCGTTCTCTGCGCACCCTTTCCATTTACTCTCATCCTATCCGAGGTGGTCGGCGATCATTAGCGGGCTTAGCCGAGACTCATTCAACACTTTGTAGCAACACTGTGCCATTCAGCGCGGCCTTTTCACGACTTGAAGGCGTCTGTTTACCTGGGCAGACACCTGCTGTCAACAGGGGCTTACACGCTCACTTTGAGATCAGCTGATCAAAGCTTCAAGTTTAATGGACGTCTTATGGAAGCAGCACTTTGATAGAGACTATAGATATTTGCTTCCATTCAAAAGAGCAACAAAATGATGAAATACGCATTTTTTTGATGCCGTTCCAAAATTGACCTAGATATGTCGGAGGCTGAGTAAATGAAAGGGTGTGAAGACGGACAGTCACGGAAGAACAAGCTTCGGCACCTGTGAATCATTGTCGTAGCTTTGTTTGTCTTGGCTTTGGGTTTTGCGCGCATGACACGAGAGAATGGGTCGACGTGCGCTTGAAAGCTTAATTTGAGTTCAGTCCGCTGATGGTTTCCACACCCCTCCGTAGGATACCGCACCCACGAGAAGAAAAAGTTTCACAAATATGACTCCAAATCCAGCCGGCTCCGAAAGAAGCCGAGGGAGAAGGAAAGCACGTCGCGGCGAGCCAAAGCGTCCAGTCAGCGGCCCGCCCGTTCCCATAGCGACGATGAGGAAGACGAGGGAGTGCCGGCCAGTTACCACACGGTGTCTTTTCAGGTTAGTCTGGACGTAAGTACAACAGCCCTTTCCCTAATACCTTTATCTGTCCAACATCATGTTTACTGATCTGCGGTGGGGGATGGGCTTGCCAGGTTTTTGTTTTCCAATAATTGTTTCCCATTTGAAAAGAAGTCGTAGCAAAACATACGTTGCGACAGTTCTGACGTCTGTGAGCTCAGTAGGAATTTGAATGATACAAATATAATCAAAGAATAGCATGATTTATTATTATATTCATGTTTTTATTTTATTCATTTTTTTGTTATTTTGTATTTACATATGAATATAAATATTATTATAAAAGAATAAGCATGTAGCGCTTTCCAAGTTTTTTTTCCAGGTAAATAAAAAAAATCTCTTATATACAGAAATACACAAATATACAAGAAGAAGTATACAAAAGATGCAAAAATGTGTTGAAAGATTTTAAGGTGTTTAACAGCAATATCATTAACCACGTAAACATTTAGGAATGAAGAAAAATAGAAGAAAAACAATTAAACAAAGTTTATTTTGATTTTAGGATGAAATATGAACTTGAGCTGTTCATAAAAACAATATTATGATCATATCAAACATGTCGCATGAGAGTTTTTTTGTTGTTTTCGTCCGTTGTCGTCACTCCACCTGTTTACCTGTTAAGACTCAATAGTGGGTGCGTAACAATTGTTTCTATTGTGGCCATTAATAAAGTGAAAGAGCCTGTCAGTAAAGTAAATATTTATTTCATTTACCATTAACCAGATATGTCCTAGATGTTTAGTGATTTCACAAAAAGCCTGTTTGTCCCTGTAGTTGTTAGACCTGATGCATACTCTGCACACGCGAGCCGCCGGCATCTACAGCTCTTGGGCAGAGGAACAGCGCCATCTAGAGGGAGGTGGCCGAAAGATAGAGGCCGACTCTCAGACGTTATGGTCCAGCTGCTGGTGTCCTCTGCTGCAAGGTCAGAGATTAGTACAAAGCTTATTAGCCAATCCCACTGGCAATTTAATAATAATGCACGTGCTTGCAATATTTAATACCATCGACTGTTTGTTTATATCTGCTCAGAATGTCAGGTAACGGGATCATTAAAATTTTACACCGAAAATGGGATCATTAGGGTCATCACACTTATCTTAATTTAGTCATAATAAAAATGTACATAATAGTAATAATAATAATATTTTTTGATTTAGTTTTGGAAGTGCAAAGGTAAAATTGAAACCAAATGAAAGTGGATGGGGACTGGATCACAATCCACAAAACAATATTATATTCAGATTAAATCCCAAATCCTGTTGCATGTTGCATAAACTGTCCAATCCATGCAAAAGCTGTGAGGAGCAGATTGAAATATAATGAATTTATTCTCAACCCTGCCTGAATAATCCTGTTTGACAGCTGTAGTCACCACTCACTTCTATTGTAAAGAAGCAACTTAGACATTCTGCTGTTGACCAAAATCTTTACTTTTGGTACACCTTTATCAATCAAAAACGCTGTATTTGTGTTTCGGTTGTGTAGGGATGGCTTGGTTGTGCTGTGACGCGAGGAGACAAGTGCGCATGCAAGCTCTCACCTACCTGCAGAGGGCGCTGCTGGTTCACGACCTGCAAACTTTGGATGCTGTGGAGTGGGAATCCTGTTTCAACAAGGTGAATTAGCACTGCTTAGCTAAGACTTCAACATCACGCATTGTAAATAGTAAATAGGACTGATGGAAGTTTCTTTGTGTTCACAGGTCCTGTTTCCGCTGCTCACCAAACTACTCGACAACATCAGTCCAGCCGATGTGGGAGGTATGGAGGAGACGAGGATGAGGGCGTGCACGCTGCTTTCTAAGGTCTGCCTCATTCATTTCATCTGATCTCTATTGCCTTCGATATATTGGGATTTAATCAAATGTTTCGGTGTCCTCAGGTCTTCCTACAGCACCTTTCTCCTCTGCTCTCTCTGCCCACATTCGCTGCCCTCTGGCTCACCATTTTGGACTTCATGGACAAGTACATGCACGCTGGTTCCAGTGACCTGCTGGTGAGAATTGCTCAGTTGTCCACGAGTCATCAAATGTGCTGACTGGGATCGCGAATCAGTCAAAATACTGGAACCAAATGGTTTTCATTACGTGCCTGCATGTCTGCATTTTTCTGCTGATGCAGACAGAGCACATACTGAAATACTGTGACAGCTGCAGTTTCCTGTTCACTGAATCCACAGCTACGTTCTGAATAACATACTCGCGCTATTTATGTAGGATAGGATGTGCACGGTCTGCAGATTTTCTCTTTTTTTTATTTGACATGGAATGCTTTCATGGAATTAAAGTTAAATAGTAGCTTTATTAATTCCTCTTTTGTTGACTTCAAACATCAAAATAGACTCTGTTTTGATCTCCTAAAACTGTCATTGTTTTGTTGTTTGATGTTCAGCTCGAAGCGATCCCTGAATCTCTCAAGAACATGCTTCTGGTGATGGACACAGCAGGGATCTTTCACAGTGCAGACTCTCGTACGGGCTACTCGGACCTGTGGGAAATCACCTGGGAGAGAATTGACTGTTTCTTGCCCCGCCTCAAGGAGGAGCTCTTCAAACAGGCCGTCATTCCAGGTGCTACAACCACACAGATACATGCAGTATATACAGCGGCTTGCAAGAGTATTCATACCCCTTCATTTTTTTTTCACATTTTATGTTGAGGCGTATGGAATGTAGCTTTATGTTAAAAAAGATCAATTTAAAGTAGTTTTACACAGAGGAGCAGTATAACAAAATGTGGAAAAAAATGAAGGGATATGAATATTTTTGCAAGCCACTGTAAATCCTTACATTCACTGGCATAAAGATGTAACGCATGTAAACGCATTTCACAGAACCTGTCTGCAATGTTCCTATGGAGCCGGTCCCACCCCCCGTCGCTGTTACCTCAGCCTCTCCTCCCGTGCCAGTGCCCTCACCAGTGCCAGCGGCCCCTGCAGAGCCAAACATCCCCAGCAGACCTGCATCACCTCAGGATGTCCCCACACCTAGTGCCAACGGTGATCAGAAGCTTTCATTGGAAAACTGAGAAAAATTTGGGCCTCATTTTATTTTTGGGCTCAGTGTTCATGCATTGAAATGACACGCCGCCTTCTGTTATTTTCTGTTTTCAGGAACAGACCGATCATCTCCGGTTCCTCCCTCGACACCTCCTATAACCACTTCTCCAAAGATGAGTCCTGCAGAAGCC
Source organism: Triplophysa rosa (assembly GCF_024868665.1). Lineage (NCBI taxonomy): Eukaryota > Metazoa > Chordata > Actinopteri > Cypriniformes > Nemacheilidae > Triplophysa > Triplophysa rosa. The sequence continues at coordinate 9,243,553 of NC_079898.1, forward strand.
CCGCCCCTTCTCTCTCAGTCTCCACTCATCCTGCAGCCCTTCGCCTCTCCACTGCAAGTGGGCGTGCCCCCCATGTCCCTGCCCATCATTCTGAACCCTGCTCTCATAGAGGCCACCTCACCAGTGCCCCTGCTGCCCCGGCCCACGACCGACTGACCCCGCTGGAATCAGAGTGACGTTTGACGCATTAATACAGTGGAGAGACACCATCTTCTGCCACTGTTCTCCTGCCTGCGCACATTCTCCCTCACACTATTACATTATGTAACAGCAGGATAAGAGACCGTGAGACGGAGTACATTGACTTGCATGGTTGCCCCTTCTCGTCTCAAACATCAAAGCAACAGCCAGAGCGTTTGGACTTAGACGTCCTTCACTTAGCCATGCTACATAAATAACAATATTTATTCAAAGCAAGAAGGTGCCACTGTAATATGAAGGGCGGTTTTATTATTGATGGGACTTGATTTATTTCAGGCAGGCTTTTGGAAGGCTAACAGTACCTGTCTGCGCAGATTTTAATTTCTTTCTCCTGAGATTTACTCACAGAGAATGTCTAATGGGTACTGCATGCTAAACCAGTCCATAAAGTCCATAAATAATGCTTCATCTTTACTGCTTTTATCACAGTTCAGACTAAATTAAACTGTACAGTATGAAGAGAAGAGAACCTAATTTATTTTGAACCATTCATGTTGCTTTGGCTTTTACAATTGTGTTGTGTCTTTTTGCAGTACATCGGGCCAAAGAAAACAGTAGCAGCCACTTCATTTCCCCAATAATGAACCGTGCATGACAAACATTTGTGCGTTAAAGGAACCGTTCACCCAAAAATAAAAACTGTCTTCATTTACTCGCCCTCGAGTTGTTTCAAATTTGTATAAATGTCTTTGTTCTGATGAACACAGAGAAAGATATTTGGAAGAATGAACCAAACAGCTCATAGCCACCATTGACTAGCATAGTAGGAAAAAATGCTTATAAACGTCTTTGTTCTGTTAAACACAAAAGAAGATATTTTGAAGAATGTAGGAAAGCAAACCGTTCTGGGGAACTTTAGCCTACCATTTGTCATATTTCCTACTATGGTAGTTAATGGGGTCCAAGAACAGTCACAAGCATTCTTTCAAATATCTTTATCTGTGTTCATCAGAACAAAGACATTTATACAGATTTGGAACAACTCGAGGGTGAGTAAATGATGACAGAATGTTTTTTTTGGGTGAACTGTCCCTTTAAGTCTACAAACAATACTTTTGGTTGAAAACGCTATAATTGCAGCCTGTGCCCAACATCACTGGAGATGCACTCAGTTTGTTTTGATGTACCGGGCAATTGTGCACCACTACAACATTCCACTTGCAATAGTGATGTTTACAACTATTAAAAGATCCAGCAGATTTCTGAATGTCATGTGTTATCTTCGTTTTGCTTTTTTTATTCGCAGGTTGTCTTAAAGAGAGATCATTGTGCTGACTGTGATGATCTCTTTAACTTTAAATGAAATAAAACATCCTAATATGAAATATAATCATTTTCAGGCCCAGACCAGCTTCACAAGAACAATCACGTGCATCTGACAGTGAACAGTGTGTGACCTAAACCTCCTGTGGTGGTTTCTTTGAGGAAGTAAATGTGTGTTTGAAAGCATCAGTAACAAGAGTCTGACTGTAGATTTAAAAGAAATATTACCGTAATTTAATGTAGATCATCACTGCCTTACATTAGAGAAAGCAGAGGTATAATGGTACCCATACAAACCTGACAGGTGGAGGAGGACGGACTTTGTCTTTTCTTTGTACGTCCACGTGCAGTTTTACTGCATTCTTAGATACAGCAGGAGCTAATTCTGTAGTCTAACAGGTAATACAATGAAAATAATCTCAGTGTATATAGCTATATATGAATAAAAGTTAATGTACTTTTTACAATATAATAAATATATGGTCAAATATCAGAATTGTGTGTTCTTGTGCGGTTGTCTCATACAGTACATTATGCAGTATCACAATTGTGATTTTAAGTTCAATGAGATGCGGAAGTGTTCGTTCACCCAAGAATGATTTTTTACTCATCCGTATGTTTGATGTACTGTTTTTCTTTTACATGAACACTTGTTTATATTGCCCAGTTCCGAAGAAAAAAAGGGCGACAACCATCACAAAAGTTTGTGTAACTTGTTTATTAAAGTCTTACAAAGACCCGAATGGGAAAGACCCATTATATAAACCTCAAAATAATGCTTTTGAAAAAAGAAAAGCATAAGTAAAGGACATTTTGGGGTGTTCATTTACTTCAGTTTGTTGAGTGAAAGAAAGAAACTTGGACTGTGGTGTAAAACATTTTTTTATTTCAAAGCAGAACAAGAAACACATTTTTTCCTCGATAACCCAAAACTTGATAAATCACATATATATCTAGCCAAAAAACAACGGTCAAAAGTTCAACTCTGAACATGGAATGTAAAAACAAGATCAATCTAAGGATAAAAATGGCAAACGATGATTAAGTCGATCTACTCTAAATGAATGTCTTTCCTTTAAAGGAGAAGATGGTGAAACATAAATGGTGTACAGTACGTCACTCACAAATAACACCTTCAAATGATCCGTTTTCGAAAACATACACCTACAACACCTTTCACCGAGCTGCACAACAATCCACTACTAGCCTGGATGCATTATCTACTCAAGCTTATGTCTTTTCAACTCGTGTCGCTCTCAAACAGAAGCTCAAACAGAGAGGCATCGAGGCTGTTACACTTTCAAATAAATCAAACCCCGTGACCGGATATCACTTGCCGTCCATCTTGGCCATCTCCTGCAGGTATATTCCAATACTCTCGCTGTCAAACAGCACAAAGTAAATGTTCTTCAGAGAGGAGCTGGTTGCTGACACAAAATGGTTCGAAATGGCCTTCAGTATTAGCTGGGCTGCTGTTTGCTTTGGGAAACCATTTCTGAGGGAAGAAACACAACAATAACATCTTTATCAAAGAACCTCTTTTATATCAAAAGCATATGCATTCTTCTGAAGTCAAGTTTGATCGTGCGTTTTTTATAAACGTACGCTTAATCGACAGTAATGATCACAATATTTGCATGCTGAATTGTGCTTGGTCTTTGTTTAGGTCATTGTTGTGTTTCTGGCAGCTCACCGTCCGGCGGGTAGCGAGGGGAAGGCCACCGACTTGAGCTTTTTCTCCTCAGCAGCAGAGAGACAGTTCTTCACTGTTTTCTCGAGCTGGTCCTCGCACTTCTCTGAGCCCCACTGAGGAACGTGACAGTGGATGATGAAACGTGCTGCCATCCCATTGGCTTGGCTGACTGCCACTGCAGAGCACAGGGAATACCAAACACTGGCATCACAACTCAATCCACTGACAGACGCTACACTCACTTTCTTCTTCCCTCTTGCTTCTTGCTTGGTTCTCACGCTTTTCAATTTCTATGACCTTTATAGTCATTTGTGATTTTTTGTTGTTGACATTGTTATCTAGAGATCGCTAAGGCGGATTCCATCTGTGTGCAATATTTGAGACTAATAAAATGAAATGATACACATATTAGTGTACAAAGGTGTCCAATGACTTTCAAATCAAACTTTTTTACTTTACACAAGCACTTACAGACTACTTCTAAAAACAAATCAAATGTAAATGTACATTGACTGCATGTGTTTATAGGGATTTGAAAGATTTTTCATGACCTTTTCAAGGTTGGCCAACTTTTTACCCTGACATGTCCAGTGTCTCAGTGTCAATGAGAACCTTGTACTTTCATTTAAGTGATAACTCGTCCAAAAATGAAAATTCTGTCATCATTTACTCACCCTCATGTCATTTCAAGCCCGTATGCCTTTCTTTCTTCTGCAGAACATAAAAGAAGATATTTTGAAGAAAGTTGGCAACCGAACAATGGTGGTATATTACACAAAACCAATGCAAGTGAATGGGCACCGCTGTTGTTCGGTTACATTTTTCTAAATATCTTCTTTTGTGTTCTGCAGAAGAAAGAAAGTCAAATGGTGACAGACTTTTCATATTTGGGTGAACTATCCCTTTAAGGCCATTTCCAGACAATGTTGCTCACACATACAAACTAATTCAAGTCTGTTTTTTGTCTGCAAGTGTCAAGAGAGGAGTTAATGAGAAATTCAAAATCGACCTGATGCGACTTCCAAGGGTCCCTGGGATTTTCTCAGCTCTTTAACGGTCTCAAGGAAATCTTTTCCTCCTGCCTTCTCGAGAGCGTTACCTGTTTCACACGATATATACAGTATTCATTTAGTGATGTCATAAATCATCAATACACACGTCTCAACCTATAAATGATGACCTGATATTACACATTGCACTATTGTTAGTAATGTTACAATACTGACTACTGAATAGTACAATACTGATTAGACTACTGACCGATTCCCTCTTTTAGATCAATCTCCGCATTTGTGGGATTGATGATTCCCTCCACTTTGATTGTTCCAATTTTGCTGATTTCACTCTCTGTGAGAGAAAGCTGATGAAGAGAGCGCACGTGGTTAATTCCGTCGACTTAAATCACTGGTGTATCAGCTGATATACAACAAAACTAATGGATAAAATAAACAAACACAATTCCAATAGGAAAGACCAATGTTTTGAAATAGAATAACAATGATTTTTAAGTTTCTATAGTGAATTATAAGAGCTCAACGAAAACTCCAAAAAGCTCATATCTCCACTACTTCCGCACCTTCTGTCCGAGGAACAAGCTCTTTGCGGACAGAATAGTGAATCCCTCTCCTGGTCCGTCTTCCATCGTTGTGTTGGCATCTGCTTCTTTGTCATTTTCTGTGCTTTTCTGCAAAAAGAAACACGCAAGTGACATCATTTTTGGTGTAACAGCACTTGATTTAAGAGACGCTGTTCAGCGCTTACTTTGGGCTTGCGTCCTGGTTTTCCTTTGCTCTTTTTGCTGGGTTTCTTGCCTTTCATCCGACTCTCCCTCTTCTCTGGGACGGCAACCTGAGTCTCCACCTTCACCCGGCCTCCTCTCTTCTTAGAGAGCAGCTCAGGATGGATGCGAGGCAGAACTCCACCGTTTGATATGGTCACCCCTCTGAGCAGCTGAGTAACAACAGAGTCAAGCATAAAGGTATTATAATAGTAAAAAAAACTGGGGATGCGAGTAGCATCATTCCAGAACATGAGTGATGTAACAGCATGAACGAGATCCTTGCAGATTCAGTGTCACTCTTAGATTTTCACAGCAAACTACAACAAGTCGCTGGCTTGCCAAGGATTACAGAGGCTCATGGCACAGAATCTTGAAACATATTCAGAGTTTTGTCCGAGGCTGTTTGCACCTAAAGGAGAAACTGATTTCTTTTACTTTCACATGATCTTGTGAAGACGGTTTCACCGCCGTTTGCTTCAGTTGCCAATGTGTGGTGTGCTTTATTATTGTGGTCTCGTCCATTTCAGATTTAACCACATTTAAACATCACCTAGAAAATGTCAAACGAATAGCCAATTCCTAAACTTATATTTGTGGTAGCTAACAAAAATATTTTTTACTGTTTTGTTACAAAATATGTGCAAAATATCAACTTTTACAGACTTTGTCATGTCATGTCTTACCTGATTGAGTTCTTCATCATTGGCCACTGCTAGCTTGATGTGTCTTGGAGTGATTCTCCCCTTTTTGTTGTCTCTCGCTGCATTTCCAGCCAACTCCAAAATCTCAGCTACAAAGTCAAAGATGTAACAGAGTGACCGGAATGACAAAAACACTTGACCATTCGTTACGTAGAGGATTGTGTTTTGAAGCCGTACCTGCCAGGTACTCAATGACAGCTGCCATGTACACAGGGGCGCCCATGCCAATGCGATACTTGTGGGTTCCTGTGCGCAAGTAACGCATCATTCTCCCGACAGGAAAAATAACTCCTGCCCGCGAAGAGCGAGACAGCTTGGTGGTCTTCTTCTTTCCTCCTCTGGCTGACATCCTGCCGTTGCTGTGGAAAATAAACACACGTCCCATCATCTCTTGATGAAAGCAGCTACCCATTCAACAACACACATCATGGAAAGACGCATCTACGGAAGGAGTGAATGACAGTGGACCCACCTCCTCTAAACTCACAGTGCCACTGGATGGAGTACCTGTGGGGGAATAGAAAGAAAGAAGTGATTCATGCATTAAGATCCCTGAACTGTTTACTCTGCTTGAAACTTTTCCTTTTTGTATTGTAATGAATACATAAAACATGTGAATAAGACATATTTATAGACTGCAGATTTATTTACAAAATAAGAGTGAATCTGTCAAGTACACATTTAAAGAATAAAAAATTAAATAAATAAATGAGACAATAAAAACAATGTGTGTTTACACTGTAGCACATGGTATTAACAATGCAAACGTTATGGGTTTGATAAATGCATAGATTTTTGTATAGTAATGTATGCCATTTTTGTGCCACGTGCATTTTTTCTTTGAGCTTTATTGTTAATAGAATTATGTCATTGGACCGAACAGCGTTCTTAATATTCATGAAAATAATTAATCGTAATATAATTAAAATATGCTTTTGTAGGCAAAACAGAATTTTCTGCTATACTTTCATCAGCAGTTCCTGGGAGGTTTTCAAAGATTTACGCATTTAAATTCTTAATAAGCATAGCTTGTCCTAGTCTCATATTCACGGGTTTTATTCTAACCGCACAAATCGCCGATGTTTTCCCCTGTAACTAAACCACAGCAATAAAAAGGTACTTTCAGATTAAAACTAAATGACACCGTCCCTGTTTCTGCCGTCGACACAGCCTGCAGCGACCCCGCAAAGCCGTCCAATATTAAAGGCGCATGACATGTTTTTAATACAAACGGCTGCACAACGCAGCGCCATTCTGTACAAAAAAGTTTTCGTCAAAAATATAAAATAATCATTTCCAACGTCTGTCCAACAGCTGCCCGTTAACAGCGTTATATTCACTAAGGATGCGCTTCGTGCGCGAGAGGCCATCACCCAATAATCCGGTATGCACGCGCACAGATCAAAGCACTCGCCTCAACTTGAATGCTCTTACTTTCATATGCATATTGAACCCGGATGGGATCGTTTAAAAACATTCGGTTGTGCACAAATGTCATATTATTATTTCATTTTAACAGCGCTCCTCCCACATCAACTCACCCCCATTTTGTTTTCAGCCCGCTGCATGTACATACAGTGTTAACAGTCGATCTACATCGCAAGTGTGGAACGAGACGCGACGCGACACAAATACAACGTTCCCGTTATAATCAATAAAGCCGTCTACGGTGCGAGCGAGCGCTGTTTTGCTTCGGTTTCGTAACGAGCGCGATCTCGTTGTGTCGCGCACGTCGCGTGTAGACGGGTCTCGCGCTAATCATCAGGAAGTATTCGTATTCGCATGCAGCGCGAGCGCAAATTACGACAACAACGCCCGTTAATATTTACCTGTTTGTTCTCTACAAATGCGTCATGTACGACATATATCTGTCCTCAGACAGGCGCAAATATGGGGGAGTTCCTGGTGTTATTCCTATTCCCTGTCCTTGTGTGCTGAGCCTCTGCTGTTCCTAAAAAAAAGAAAAAAAGAAAAAAATAGAAGGGCAAGAAAAAACTACAGCATCCAGTACCACTGTACAGTCGATGGAGGCAGGCTTTAAACCGCTGCTGCTGCCTCGGATAGATCAAAAATACATTCAATCTAACGCACGAAATAAAAGACGCCGAACATCAATAACAGCAACATTGCAATGCATTGATAGGTGCGTGACTGATATTAGATATTGTGGATGCGGATGAAATGCATTGCACTGTCTGATCAGATCAGAGATGCATGCAAAAAGCACTCTGTCATTTACAGCTGCATGTGTCTAAATATAGATACTTACTGCCAGATGTCACTTCAGTCGATCTCTAAATCAGGAAGCGTTGATCTCTATTCATTCTCGCACGGATGGACCTTCTTCTTGCGCCAATTATGCAATTATTTGAAATGCACTTCAGCTCATGCACACAGACGAAACTAAACCCGCATTTGGGGACCAGAAAAACTCGTCATGAATTAGGATTCAAATGTATTTTCAAGCGTAGGCCTCTGTATGAATCTCTGGGTTGAGCAAAATCGCACAAGCGCTCACTGACGGGGTCGAATAATGTGGCCTAGCTGTCAAAAGCGTTTTGTGTCTCCTCAGTGCCAGACTATCTGCTGCTGTAGAGGGCAGTAAAAGCCCAGAAATGGAATGTGCTTTGTCCATTATTTGTTTATTCATTCGTTTTCGGCTAGGGGGCGCTGTTTGACAATGACGTACAATGAAAGAAAATGATTTCACGAGCACAAGCACGGTCTTTAACGAACATTTATAAAGGATTTTGTCTTTACAGCAGGCATTGGGAGATGTTGGAAAAAGTATGAGACTAGTCAGCAGCCATAGAATGAATTATCTACACACCTGCTTTAAGATATTTAAATCAAAACTGTTGTTGACGATAGACCTGGTCTACAGGGGTTTCCAACATCTTTATGATACTAAGCACATATTGAACTATGACAATGACAAATGTATACAGAAACTCATTTGAACAATTTGCTTGATCCAATGTATTGGTCAATTTTTAAAAAATGCATCCTTAGCAATGATCTCCAGCCAGGCACGTGCACTGTGAATGAAAGTTCCACATAAGCCCTAGAAGTTGTTCTTGACATTTCATGTACTTGTCTTAATTCTGAAGAAGACATTGTTTGGAGAAAATGTTATGTTATTATAGATGATTGCTTTTTATTTGATTTTAACACGTAAAAAAATTAAACCATTAAACCACCATTAAACTAGGTCGTCAAACCGTAAAAGCGTCACCATTTCAGAGGAAGGAGATTTTTAGATTTGCTAAAGTTATAGATTACAAAGACAATGACAAAATGTTTGATTTATTTATTTTTTTGAACTGGACAAACGAATTGCTTGCCACAAAACAGGTAAAATAGGGTCAATTATGATTTTTGATTACCAGGAAACACATACAGTACATTGATCAACGTGGAGCTTAATGCACTGTAAAATGCATAAATGTTTTACTTTTCTTGGGAATGTCCAAAATTCTGGGTTCATGGTTTCGCATGATTGTAAGTTGTTTATTTGTTTCTTGCCTGAAGTTATTTGTATGCTTATGTGTGAATATGAACACATATTTACTATAATTTTTGTTTTAATATATGCATAATACTAAAACAACATCATTTGCTTTGTACAGTTCACTTGGGCATGTTTATTTGTGTTTATTCTTTTTCCTTTCTTTAGTTTAAGGGCATTTAACCTCTGTTCCTCAGGATGCTGGTTCCCTCCCTGTCTTCTTGCCCTCAGGATCATTTAGCAAAGGGATGAGATGCTCACTATTGTGTTGACTGACATCCGCCACACATTGTTTAACAACACTGCTTTTAGTCAGTGTAGTTTGCATCGTTATGTTTTTGACACAATTCTGTCACTAAAAATGTGTAATAGGCAGCTCTTTATTAACATTTCTTAAACAGAAACCAAAGTACTGCCCTTTATTTAGCATGACTCACTTAATGGATTTGTGCATTTACATGTTGCTTTGCTGAAAACGTCTTTGCTTTTACTAATGGAAAAATGTTTTCTTTTATACAAAACTCTTTGCATACTAAAGTGTTATTTCTAATGTTCCTTGAATATATTTAACCATATTTAACAGTGAGTATCTTTGCATTTACAAGGTAAATGTTGTAAACTAAAAACAAAACTTTAAAACTAATCTTACTCTGCCTTTCAATAGTATCACTAGTATTTCAAAAAAATGCCAGAATAGTGTATATGCTGATACAAGAACACACAGAAGACCGCATTTTTATAAAAGCATCAAGAGTTTTGACATCAAGACAACTGCACAGGTTGTTTAGGAGGAGTCCTCATCAGGGACAAGCTGTCCTGCCCGAATCATGACTCAATAACAAAATACCCCCACCATATCACACACAGCTTCGGCATGATACCTCTGCCAGGTATTTATAAACCTCAGACAAGCAGGCGATAGAGCGTCTCCTTCTCCCACACCAAAATGCTCAAAAAGAGATCCCCCTTGGGATGCTGGGAATAGCCCCCTTCTGTTTAAACCGCCCACTGATGGCCATTGTGCCATTAGACAGTCAGTCCCTATAGTCAAAAAGAGCTTTAGATAGAGAGATAGAGGGAGAAAGAGTTTCAGATTGCACTCAAAAGGACCTGTGGTGTCAAAATAGGCATTCAGAGTGGCGACAAACTGAGGGCCACCGACCTTACCTCTTTGCCAAGCCGAACATTCCCGCTGGATATTTTTAGAGGTGGCATTTAAAGCTGGCAGAGCATCAACTCCCAGGCGATCTGCAGTGTTTCCTGTTCCTGTTAAAGCGGCAGTTCTGGGACACAAATGCCCACCCAGACAGGACCCGTCTGAAAATAGCCAATTTGTCAATCACTTTTGTATTTAAAAAAATTCTTGATCTGCATATTACAGTTTTGTTTACAAACCATGGTCTTACCTCATGTTCTGAACTGAAGGTTGTAATTGTGGCCCTGCTCCAAACTACAGTAACACATCAATGTGGAAAAGCCGAGCGGTTGCTTTGATCTGTGTTTATGTGGATACTGCCAGAATACTGAGCAAACACAACAGATCATCTGTCTAACTCACTGTAGCCATTCACATCGAGCGGATCATACATGAAACAAGAATGTGATCATCTCTTTGGTGTGATACTGATGAAACCGCTGTCACTAGCCCATTTTGAAAGTTGAAAAATCAGTTTATATTAAACGAGCGCCATGCAGGTCAGAGATTTCATGTGTTGACAAAATAAAATCTGTAATTTAATGTTTCACCTCTGAACTTTATGAATGAACTTGATGACTCATAATGGACAAAGAACATCAAGATCAAGATAAATACTTCCGTTCTGTTATACAGCAAAACACATTTGGACTTCTTTTATTTTGCGATGGAACAAAAATGTGTTGCAAGCCATATTCAAACCTGCACTGTCCACACGAGCACCACAGGTCAGTGCACAATGGCATAACCAGCCACCAAGCCACTAACACACTGTTGACTGGGATCTTTTTTGATCATCTACATCCAGAATGAGTTCCACTATATCCCCTCAGAGACATTTAGATTCAATCCATCTTCCTATCAACTGCCTATGAGAGCAGGTTGTCACTCACTCCTTATACTCTTCATTAAAATAATACCTATGCCTCTGCCCACAGGGAGATGTAGATCGCTAGAAGTGTGTGAAATAAACAGACATCTTCTCTGTTAACAAGAGCAGTAATAGTGAATTCAGCCCTGATGTCACAGATGCCTAAATACGTGTCTGTTTTTGTGTGGCTACACAAGGTGAGATTCACAATTGCTGTGTTGAAATACTAATTGCAGATGAAAAGCATTTTATTTCCCACTCCATAATAAAATGATTTCAATCCTCTTATTGCCTCCAAAGTGTAATGACGACCTCACTGCTAAGACTGTGATTTGCATTTGTGTGTTTAATTTTCATAATCTGATGTATTTCAAAATTAAGTGTAATATTTAATAAGAAGAATGTGTGGAGCAGGATTTGATTTTATTCATCAGGAATGGATTAGGTTGGAAAAGTTGGCACATTTATGCAATCGACAGATGCTTTTATTTAAAGCAAGTTCAAAGTCATTTGGGCAATACATTTGTATCAGTTCATGTGGGAATCAGACCTTTGACCTTGGTGTTGTTAGCGCCATGCTGTACCATTTGAGCTACAAGAGCAAAATTTATTCCAGAATGAAACCAGGTGGTTGAAAAGAAAGATCTGAAGTGAGGGGGATTCAAAACATCAGCCAAAATGAAATCTGGCTCAGAGGCAGAACAATAATGATGGCAAACATTTAAAATACATTGCACAGATAAATGATGCATAATAAGATCACAGTTATTTTCATTTAACGTTAAAGAATTGATATTCTATTTTTATTCTATTTATATACAATACAATATTATGAACAGTCACAGAAATAAGAGACCATTCAAATGTTCCATTTAATTATAATTTCTAGACGTATTGTGGTCATTTCAGTTCAGTGTCTGTTGAATTTCAACAAAATCAAACCTCAGGAGTGACATAAAGTCACCCAACAGCAATGTGAAAGACAGACAGCATGACAAGACACATGAAAACTGTATCAAAAATCAAGGTTATCACATAAAACAATTTTTAAACCAACATTTCCTAAATACTGTACATGTAATATGACTGTTGTATTGCTTAAAAGTGAATATGAACTTGTTCTCTTTGCAGGATTTGAAGTCTGAAAAAATACAGAGCATCTTTTCTGTTTTTTTCACCTGTTACTCCATTTTTTGCAAATAAATGCAAATAGAAACAATATTTTTATTGGACATTTGGGAGAAATATTGTTAGTAGTTCACCCAATTAAACAAAATGATCATTTTACCTGAACACATACTAGTACATTTAGAAAAAGTGAAAATGGTGTTTGAAATGGTCTCAAGTCTTTATTAAAAATACAATACTGTATTGCTCATCTTAGTTCAAAGTTCAAACTGCAAGTATTTGTTAATGCCCATTTAAGGTCTTAGTGGCTTGACATGAAAAGGAACAGAGCTTTCTCTAACATTTGTTCGATACGTGGAGGAGCGTGTGTCATTCAGCATATGTCGAACCTGGAGAAGCCTTCGACTTCCTGCTGTAGTTCTGCATCCATCTGGAAAAGGAGTCTGGCTCATAAATCAGAGGATCCAGTAAGATACGTTATCATGGGCTGGCAGCATAACCAGCTGCAGAAATGGGGGTCTTTCAGGAAAAAAGCCAGAAGTTAAGACAGCCACATGTAGAATTGCCCTCACAAATGCAGATGTATCTGGAAGTGCAGGAGTTTCTTTCCCAGCAACCTTATTCCCATCTGCTGAATCGCTCTGTATCTGTGTACCCCTGGACACTAAGTGCTTACACAAGATAAACAGTGGCATGTTGTGTGAAGTAAAATAGAGGTGAAGTTATGCAGAACATTTATATCTGTGTGCTGAGTTTGATTGTGTAAACTGTTAATAATGTAGAATGTTATAACATCCTTAAAGCTATCTGATCCAATTAGAGATACTGTTTTATTTTCAAAATAAAACAAATAAAAAATGAGATGCATGAAATGACCAACAACCAAATCTGTTTTAGAATGTATAAAGTCTACACTTTAAAAATACTGTTTTTTTAAACCCAGCACTGTGTCAAAAAGAGAAGAACACAACTGGGTCATAATTTAATCTATGGGTTGTTTTAACCTAAAATGCTGGGTTGTTTTAACCCATTGGGTCAAATAAAAACATTTTCTGGGTTAAGAAAATAACCCAACAGAGTCTACATTTTACCTTGCCTAGATTACTACTCTGAACTGGAGGATTTGTTAGTTATTTTAGTTGTATTAATATTCAGAATTGGTGATTTTAATACTTTTTTTATGCTAATTTGAAATGTTTTTTTAGCAATTTTGTTATGTGCTATTTTCAATAATAATAAATAAAATCAATCATATTATTACTCATATAATTATAACACTTAACATTTATTAATATTATTGATAATAAATAATAATGAATATTTATTTTCAATTAATTATATTAATTTTATTTTTTATATTGCTAAATTTAATTTGATTTCAATTGTATTTTTTAACAATATTTACGCCTAAATTTTATTTAATTTCAATTTATAGAATTATTTAATCGTTTTACTTTTGGGCAATTTGTTTTGTTTCGTTGTGTTTTAATTACAAATAAACTTTGTGTCCAATTCAAGTACACAAGCTTTTAGATCATGAAATTGATCAAGAAACATTCAGTTAAGGGTACTCAAATGCAACATTCTGTGGTGGTACTATGATACTGTGTGATGGACAGATTTAAATACTTCCGCATTTACAGCAATGCATGCATTTGAAAGTTCTTCAAAGAATACTGCGGTACCAAAAACCATGCTTTTAGTTGATTCATTTTATGTCTCTTGCTCTCATGCGTGTTTTGATGAAATGCAATTAATGCATTGAAGCAAAGGTAGTGAAAGTGTACTAACTATCTCTTGACAACTCTGAAATGTCCTGTTTAGGCCTCTTGTTTATTGGCTTGTCAGTTACCGCACCAACATCACATAACAGTGTTGAATTTCAAAGCCATGCCGACATGCAGCCTGCTCATGTGTGCATCTCTCTGAAGTCTATGACGACTATCATCTAAACAATGCCGGATAAATATAGAAGCAGTAGCATTAGTTATTACGAGGAAAAGCGGATCAACCTCATTATCAACCTCACATAAAAAACACTAGGTTGTCGGTTATTACAAAACATTAAAGGATACATTTTTCATGGAAAGTATTTTTTCTATGAGAACTGTTTTGACACACGCTTACCATTGTGGACAACCTGGATGTACAGTAAATGTAAATGATATGAATACTCACGAGGGTTATTTTTCTTGTCCCAGCAGAGGGCATTATGACATCTAGAGATAGAGGACCATGGCCTCAATACAGACACAAAGACTATGAGCTCCATTCATTGCGTCTCCACTTTTTAATAGATGTGGCCAACCACACAGCATTTGTTCAGTGACCTCTACCGAACTGATCGTGGGGTGGTGACCCGCTGGCACCGCAAAACAAGAGAAGTCCTTGACCCTAGAAACCATTTTTATAAGGCCTTAAGCACTGACCAGTTCAGGTATGCATTCAGCCATTGCCTTCAGTGGCTATAAATGACTGTGAGCTTGCTCTGTGTTTGAATTCAGCCACCAGATAAAAAATATATAAATGCAGATGGGAATGACTTTACGAACTGGTTACCAAAAGTATTGATATCTTAGTATGGGGAACACATATTCACTATTAACTACAATTTTTTTTATTAATAAACTGTTAATTTACTGCTAATTATTACTATATGTATAAGGTGGTTGTTGTAACATTTATGTTTAGGTACAGGGTAGGATTAGGCAATGTAGAATACGGTCATGCCAAATAAGGCATTAGTACGTGCCTTGTAAGTACTAATAAACAGCCAATATGTAAGATAATAGGCAACTTGTTAAAGCTGAGAATTGTTCCCCATACTACAGTGTTACCGATATCTTTAATACGTAATCTTTCTTGATTCAAAAGCAAAACATTCAAATAATGTAGAGGTATACAGATGATGATATTAACAGATGCAAATGCAATGGTTTTTGACTACACGTCTTTAAAAAATTCTGTAAAAGTGAAAACATTACTTAATAAACCAGATCATCACAGAAAGAATGGGGTTGATGCTATAAAGTTGCTGGTTGCACACATGGTGCCAAGTCTTCAAATCAAACACTTTAATACCAGGGCGTAGAGGTTTGTATATGAAATCATTCATCAATGCATCAAATCAGATGTGAAAAAAGATGTCCGTTACTGTCCGTTACTGTAAAGCCCTGCCTGTTGTGATTTATGAATACAGCTGTGAAACGGACACACCTGTCCACTCCTCCATCACCTCCTGCAATCTGACACAGCATGCTAACCCGAGCAAGAATTTCACCCTGTGTGACCCGGAGGTCAAAGTGGGCATTTCAATGACAGACCCCTTCAGTGCGGCTTTCCATCGGTCCTGTTCTGACCGTCTACCTACAGTATGTGTCTTATCACAGTGTGAGTGACATGAACTCTGAACGTCACCTCTGACATCAAAAAGGCCAAGTAACACATTCCCCAAAATATACTGATGGGTTGAAAAGTTTGGGACCGCATTGAAAATCTGAGACTTCTTTTTATTTCAGACTGGAAAAAAACAGTTTAAGGCATGAAGAAATGCCATAAGGTGAAGTAAAATAAATATTTTTTTCTAGGTCACATATTTGTAACATTTGTGACATCTGTTTCATGCTCTCATTAAAGCAAAATATAATCTGTAATGAAAAGTTAATATTATACTGTATATTAGAAATTCACAATAGAAATATATTTACTAGTGGTTTTACACTGCATACAATAACAGAACAATACTTTCGTACTCTGCTCACACATATTCTCTCACACAGTAACTTTCATATGTAGACAACAGAGCATGTTTTATATTCACAGTGTACAACCGACAAAGCTGCCAAAAGAAACAAACACATTCTGAAGTCTAAGTAGGGGAAGATGGAGGCCTCTGTATGAATGACAGGTCCTTCAGAAAGAGAATGATTTGTGGATGCTGAGGGAAGGGTTACGGTACAGCGACCCTGCAGGAGGCCCAAAGTAGCTCTACAGCTTTCACATGCCTAAAGATGTACAGGATGAGATCCACAGCTTCACTGCAATGCAATGCTCAGGAGATGTGACACCTTCAGCTGCTTACACTGACCTGAAGTCAGGGGCACTCTCTGTGTGCTGACAATGCAACGGTATACAAGTAAAGCCTTTTTTCTCCTTGTCTTCTTTTAGGTTTATTTACAAACACACAAGATTTTTTTGATCATGCATTGATAATAACAGTAATAAGACGCCAGGTATGGTCAGTGCACTTTAATGAGTCATTTTATTCAAGTGTGATGCTGGAATGATTCTAATAAAGAACAATAGATATTTGTAGTGTGCTGCATCCTCCACAGTCCTGCGGCCTAATTTTAATGTATTATTATATTTGAAAGGGGTTTACAATTATTTTCTAACACTATAGTGTAAGCTGTGTGTAAAATAACTATGTAATATAATTATTTCTAGTAAATAACTCCATAACAACACTTCTAGTCTTGTGTCTTGTAATACTTTACAATAATAAATAAACTTTCATTAAGTACACAAAAAAATCCCGTAAGAAAAGAACATTTTCTGGCAGCTGGGGCACAACATTTTTTCACATAAAATTACTTTCTTCATGTTTTTCTTGTAAATTTGCGGTCTTTTACTGTCATTTGATGGTTTTAACCGTATTTCAAAAAACAAAATTCTGTAAAATTACAGTTTATTTCATTATACATGAAAAATCTATAAAAAAATAACAGTAAAATTCTGTTAAAATTATTATTTTTTAAAGTTCAAGTCTATGTTTAAGTGTATTATTTCAATACTATTTGGGACAACATTTTTAAGTTTATAAAAGAACACTTTTAAGTATAATTTAGTTTAAGTGTAACTGTAACTTACACATCTAGTTTACAACTACAGTGTGCATTGTTTGGTTTGTACTGCAACTACAACAAGTGAACTTATACCTGTAGGCATGCGGATAGTTTACTATAGTTCAATAGCCTGCTTGTAGCACATTGTGAGTTTTTAAAAGTACACTTTAAAGTATCCTACAGTAATCTTTAAGCGATGTTAACATCCTATTTATAGTTTATTATTCAGGCTATATATTTTAAACACAATACTATGTTTCTATTTAGGTATTAATTTTCGTACTTGAAATAATATAACTTTTCATTTAAAGTATATATATCATAAATATATCAGTCGAAAGATTGAACACAAGTATTAGCCAAATAGACTTTTCTGTCAGAATACACTCTTAAAAGAAGGTGCTTCAAAGGGTTCTTTGATGCCATAGAAGAACATTTGGTTCCATAAAGAACCTTTAACAACTGAAGAACTTTTCTGTTTCACAAAATATTGTTTGTGGCGAAAAAAAAACACTTCTTCAGATTATAAAAAAGTAAGAAAAAGATTCTTGACTGAATGGAACCACAAATGGCATGGCATCGCTTTGAAAAACCTTTTAAGCACCTTTATTTTTAAGAGTGTAAGTGTACTGAAATGTTTTTTAAAGTATATTTTTAGAAGTGCACTTCTAGCAAACTGAAGGTATACTTCCTTATTTTAAGTTGAAAAGAATATACCCCATATAGTATACAGGCCTATAATTGCACACCTGAATAAACCTTTTTCTTTGTAAGGGATATTAGCTGGCCGGTTCCACGTTTGTTAACGTTAAAAGAAAAAATCATCTTTATGTCTCTGTTTTACTTTTATTAAAGCTTTCTTTCAAGACCTCTAATTCTCTAAGTCGAATTTTACTGTAATGTCCCACACGACGTCCAGCTTAAGACAACTAAAGTCTACAATCCGGTAACAGCTGCTGGCTATGAGCATGAGTCAGCAGCGAAAAATAACAGTTATTTATGGTCCAGTGTCAAAATACTGCACTACCAACATATTTTAAAATTATTGCTTCGGTTATAACAAATTGATGCTCATTACTGAGCTGACATTGACGTGTATTAAAGATGTGTAATGATGTGACTGTATTATGATGCTGTGCAGCTTTTTCTCATTGAAGCACTTCCTTGAACATTTACAAAGAAAAGGAAAGCTACAGAGAGAGAGAGAGAGATAGGAAAACACTGGATTAATAGTTTTAGGATGTAGATCTGACCTGATCACCAAATTCAAACATCTGGTTTACATCAGGTTCATGTGATTCGTTTGTGTGTTCCTCCTCCACTGTAATGTCTAAGGCACATACACAGATTCTGGAAATGAAAAACAGTTTGCTGCTGACACAGATGGTAAAATGGTTTTAGAAGAGCTTGCGTATGACTAAGTTTATCCGATTCTTGAAAATAAGGAAGGTCACCATCATGTGACCATGGCAATATTTTCTTCATTGGTCGTCTATGTGTATATTCCCTGACCTAAAGCATAATGTTTTGATTTTGGTTTCATTTTATTACAAATCTCTTTATTAATGTAACAATTTGAGTAAAAAAAAGAAAAATTGCTTTAACGACAGCATGAATTCCCAAGAGCGTCTTGTGTGCATCAATGAAAGCTAGAAAATCTGTCCTTGATGGTAGTGTGAAATAATACTTCAGACTATTAACCTCAGACTAGTTCTTCCTCATGTTCTCCTGAAGTTTTCCCTCTTGTTCTTCCTCTCTCCAGAGAGATGCAGCGCAGCAGCCGTCGCAGTCACCACAGTTATCTTCAGCACAGCTCAAAGCTCAAATCCTCACCGCACTATAATTACAGTCTGGCTAATGTTTCAAGGGACATACTCACTTGAAAGCTTTTCTGTTCTTTTTGAAATGATATACTGCCTGTCCTGTGGCCTTCAGAAGTAAGAGGGAGATGAAAGGTCCCGGTCAAGAATGGGACTCTGTCAAGAAAGAAGCTCTGACCACAGAAGGGCCACTACTGGATAAACTAATTTGGGTTAACTGGATCTATCCTTACTCGCATGTCAGAGTGTGTAGATGTTTACTTTAGTGGATGTTTGCTTAGGAGCTGTAAGGTTATTTTGTGGTTACAATGTACCATTCCACGTGTAAAGAGGTGCAAATAATCGTGCTATGAGTCCTAAAACCTAAGGATTAAAGTGATAGTTCACCCAAAAATCTAAAATTCTTTCATGCGTCACTTATCCACATGTCATTTAAAACCTGTATGACTTTCTTTCTTATGCAGAACACAAAGAAAGACATTTGAAAAATGCTGGTTACCAAACAGCATTGACCCCCATTGATTTCCATGGACACAAAACCAAAGACATGTCTCAAAATATATTACTTTGTGCTTCACAGAAGAAACAGGCATGTACATGTTTTAAGTGACATGTTGGTAAATAAATCATGACAGATTTTTTTTTATTTTTGTGTGAACTATCTCTTTAATATTTAAAGATCCTTCAGCATATTTGTAGCATGCGGTAACTATTAATACAATATTACAGCGGACCATGCACAATATATCATTGCGCAAAAAAACATGCCAAAAATCGAATAAGTGCACGTTTTGCATTATTTTCTAATGTAATAAAAAAATCCATTGACAAGTATTATCAGCATATGAAAGAATCCACAAGTTTGTACAATAACACGCAAAATACATCTCAGGCCATAATTCATTCATGCCACAGATAAACCGTAAGCCAAAAATGTGTAACAGAAAGTTATGCAAAACATTTAAGCACTGAAAAAGCAGCAAAGTTATGCAGGTATTTAATGATCTGGCACAGTCGTATTGGAATCTGATATGTAAGGTTATATGTGAGTGAATCGGCCAATGAGACACTGAGCTTTCATGGCTGAAAACTATCCATTGGTCATATGTAGAACATTAAGCTCCGCCTCTGTGCTTTGAAGGTTCTCATATCTCTCATGCCACACATTGAAGACAAGTCCTTGCGGAAGGTGTGAATAACTGTATCGATGAAGAGATGAGAAACGGATGTTCAACCCTCAAGCACAGCATCTCTATTTCACACACGCAACATGTCTGCATGCAACAAACTGTAAATGTGTTGACTTGACTTCTTATTAGCTTCATTTTATTTTTATGAGAATGTTTAACATATTGTGTGTCAGTTTACCACAATACATAAAAATGGATCTCACAGTACTTATAATTAGTAATCATTCCTATTTATGTTATGTGACAAAAAAACATTCGATCAGTTTTAGCCCATTTTTTTCAAATGCTTTTTAACATTTTTAATGTAAAATATTTACAATTTTATTCTCTATTTTATCTTTCTTTTAACCTATAATCTAATCATAAATGATGATTTTACATCATTATTTTTGCAGATTCTCTTTACGGTTGATTTGCAGTAAACTGCAGAGATTGTGAGAGCTTATAAGGCAGACATGCAGTAAAGATAGAGGGAACATTAGACCCTGGAATNGTCTGCATGCAACAAACTGTAAATGTGTTGACTTGACTTCTTATTAGCTTCATTTTATTTTTATGAGAATGTTTAACATATTGTGTGTCAGTTTACCACAATACATAAAAATGGATCTCACAGTACTTATAATTAGTAATCATTCCTATTTATGTTATGTGACAAAAAAACATTCGATCAGTTTTAGCCCATTTTTTTCAAATGCTTTTTAACATTTTTAATGTAAAATATTTACAATTTTATTCTCTATTTTATCTTTCTTTTAACCTATAATCTAATCATAAATGATGATTTTACATCATTATTTTTGCAGATTCTCTTTACGGTTGATTTGCAGTAAACTGCAGAGATTGTGAGAGCTTATAAGGCAGACATGCAGTAAAGATAGAGGGAACATTAGACCCTGGAATAAAGTGCCACATCCTTGATCTAAAAATATTCAGGCATTTATAGCACCTATACTCAGTTAATTGTTGCTTGTGTCAGATTAGTCAATTTAGTCAAAAGTAGTTTTCAATTTTTTGGTTATTATTTGGTTCTTATTTCAAAGCAACGGAAGTTCATTAGTTGATCTGGGTTGCGTTTCCCAAAAGCATCGTTTGCCAACTATGCTCGCAAGTTCCGTCGTTCCTAAGTGTTTCCCAAAACCATCGTTACAACGATCAATCGCAAGCAGCATCGCAAAATTGCGTGGTTGGAACTACAGGTCTAGAGTTGCATCGGTCCTTTTTATTATGACATGTAGACCTACATGCATCAAGCTTTTGATCAAAGTAAGCAAGCCACATGCAGTGCATTTCATATCCATCATTCTAAATATATAGAAATTCAATTTTGCATCTTTTAGTTTGTCAAGGAAATAGAAGCGCTGTTTTTAAAAAAAAAAAAAAAAAAAAAATTGCGTGCTCTAGGACCCTGGGGAATCCATGGGCAGAATGACGTAGGAGGACACTTATGAATGAATTAAAAATCGTGAAATAAAACAACAGATAACAAAAATAGGATAACAAAAGTAGTCCTTAAATGTAATGTGTGTTACTTACAGCAAGAATTTGACATTAATTAGATGTGAACGTATTTATTAGTAGACGTCATTACTCCACCACCTGTGTGGCGTCATCAACTAGATTGCTGAACCAACTTGGTTCAAACAATTGATCTTCGACAGAGTTACTACGGTTTCGGGAAACAGTCGTAACTACATCGTTAATTTCCCCAACGATGCATCGTACTATGGTGGTTAACCAGCGAGTTATGTTGTTGTTCGGGAAACGCACCCCTGGCTGATTCATATGAACGTGAGTGATAGAAGACCAACAGAGGAAAATCTGGATCATAAGTAATGTGGCAGATGTGCAGTAATGGTTTCTAGGCAGGTCGTCCAAAGAGACAGACAAGTGTATTTACCACTGAAGAAGAGGCAAGTTAGACAACACTGTAAAATATATTACTTAACTTAAAAAGCTTTTGCCCAGTTTCACAGACAAGGCTTAAGACTTAAGACTAGTCCCAGACTAAAATGAAAGTTTGAGTTGTCTTAACTGAAAATAACGTGCACTAACATACCTTAAAATATACCATTGCCATTGCTTGGTATAATGGTACATTGCCATTGCACACCAGTAATGTTTTTTACTGCTGCATTTTTATAAAAGCGACTTAAATATCCTAATTCCACTAAGGCATAGTCCTGTCTGTGAAACTGGGCCTTTATGTCCTCAAATACACTAACAAAAATCTTTTCAAACACTTGTTGCTGGAGTCAATCATATCTGGTAAATTAAACAAAAAAATGTATTGCGTTGACTTTTAAAGGGGTCCTATTTTGCCTAGTCTTTAGTATGTTTATGATGTGCTAAACAATAAGGCCCGGTTTCACAGACAAGGCTTATCTTAAACCAGGACTATACCTCCGTTGGATTAGGATATTTGAGTCACTTTTACAAAAATGCTTTAGAAAGAAACATTACCTATGTGAATCTTTAGACAAAACAATGGCACTGACATATTTTACGATATGTTAGGGCAAGTCATTTTCAGTTGAGACAGCTCAAACATTCATTTAAGTCTGGGACTAGCCTTAAACCTTGTCTGTGAAACCGGGCCTAAGTGTTCATGCTTTAAAAATGCTTCATATATGACACATTTCACCTGTGTTTTACACCATCATATTTATTCTCAGAAAACAGACTGTTGAGTTCCTGGTTCTATGAAGTCCCTCCTTCCGAAACCCTCTGATTGGTCAAACTGAGCCAGTCTTTTGTGATTGGTCTACCAGCTACAGTGTGTTGAGATGTACCACTCATTACCTAATCCGTGTTCCAGGGTGCAACGTCAATGTAAATTTTAGGATTCATGATGTCATTAACCCAGGAAAAAGTTATAGTCCTAACGAGCCATTCATTGTAGTCTTTAAAAAGTGATTTCTGTTAAGGAAAATATCTTCCTTTTCTGTGAACTTAGAGCATTATGACTTGGCAGATGTGGTTTATGCTCAAACAGCTACGCTCACTAACTAAATTTAAAGAAGTGAAATTCCACCGGACCTCACCTTTAAATTACATTTGGCTGTTTGGCGACCTTAATTTCTAAATTTGAAACGATCTATCTTTAACTATTAATGGGTGTTTGGAGATGTTGTGTATTATGACATCTTATGTTGCCCAATATTAACGGTATATAAATCGCAAATCAGAATTGTCATGATGTAATTTTCTGCAGCTTCACATGTTTGATCACAAGACATTTATGACTCAAAATGACTTATTTGAGTGATTGGCTCAAAAACCTCAGTGGTTTCCATGAGCAAAGACAGCAGCATACATGTCACATAACAATGTTTGTCTGAACGCTTTTTTTAAATAAGATTTGGTTTGAGGGACCTTCATCCAAATGACAATTTTATCCTAAGTGACTTTCAGGAGTAAAGAATACAAAACTTTACTGGTATCAACATAAAGACTTTTTTGTGTAAAAAATGCTTTAGCAGAAAAAACATTCAAGAAGATTTTAAGAACATAAATGTTATAAGTAAGGTAAGGGAAATGAGAGTCATACAGCAGTAAAAACAGCTTCAAAGAGACAGAGGCTAAAAAGAAACATCCTGTAAAGTAGAAGCTAATATATCAGCATGAGAAGTCTGTCTGGTAATGCAATGACGCAGTCTTTCACTCCTCTGTAGATGCGTGTAAACATGAATGGCATAAAAGTGGACCCGGGTCTATCTTTAGTGTGGGGTTCAGCTGTACGCATAATACTCCCAGATGCCTGGGAACTATCAGTTACACAGCTTTAGCATGGCTAACCTCTTCGGAAAAGGATGTTTGGGTTGTCTGTCCACCTTCATATGAACGTGTGATTCCCTCAGAATCTCTGTGAGTGTACTGCTATTGAATGTAAAGCACAGTGGCTCATTCCGTAGAGATACTGTGAGTTATATAATTGAGCACCAAAAGACTTTTACAGTTCCTCAGTCTGGGAGAGTTAGAGACATCGGACATTTTCAAAGTGAACAAAATGTTGTTGGCATTAAAAAACTCTGAACCACGAGGGGGTTAATGGTTGCCAGGGTTTTACTATGGGGTTGCTAAGGTTCACAGTGTTTTTAGCACATTGCTATGTGGTACTGTTAGATGGTTTCTAGCACACTTTTAGGTGATGCAAGGGTAGTTGCTTGGGCACTGTTAGGTGATTGTTAGATGGTGTTGAGAGCTGTTGTGAGGTTTTTTTTTAGGTGGTTGATAGTGCATTGTTAGGTGTTTGCTAGGGTGTTCTGAATGGTTACTTGAGAATTGCTATGTGGTAACTAGGGTGATGTGCGTGGTTGCTTGGGCGTTGTTAGATGGTTAAATGGTGGCTAGGGTGTTGAGAGTGGTTGCAAGGGGGTTCTTGGTGGTTGCTAGAGCATTGCTAGGTGGTTATGGTGGTCTGGGTAGTTGCTAGGGCATTGCTTGGTGATTGTTAGAGGGTGTTGCTAGGGTTTTCTAGGTGGTTGCTAGTTAATTGTTAGGTGGTTGCTAGGGTGTTCTGGCTGGTAACTTGATAATTGCTAAGTGGTTACTAGGTTGTTGAGAGTGGTTGCTAGGGTGTTCTTGGGGGTTGCTAGTGCATTTTTTGGGTGATTGCTGAGGTGTTGTGAGTGGTTGCTTGGGCATTGTTATGTGGTTGCTAGGATGTTCTTGGATGGTGGTTAAAACTTTAACCCCCGGTATAAGCCACAGTAAGAGTAATTTTTGGCTTAGCAAGTGCCACTAATACGTAACGGCTGTCAAACTTTGCTCTGAATATCTGGTCTGAATAGCTTTTTGTAATGCAATAAAAAAGATATAACGACAGTACTAAACTCTAAAAGACACCATTATTCAGATCACTGTCATCTATCAGCCTACAGAGAGTAATAATAAGTCATTTACAGTGCAGTGCACTTATTTCTGTCTCACCCTTAGTCAGACTCCACCCTTATTTCTCATTCTGGCTCAGATCAGACGGCCGCACAAGCCCGGCTGCTAAAATCATCAGGTCGGCTTTTAGAAGGAAGAATGAATCACTTTGTAATAACAGACGTCAGCAGGTTGGAGGAGGAGGTCTGAGCTACCTGCCATAAATCACCTGCCCACTGACCGCCCAAGTGTCCACTACACAGTAGACGGCAACATGCAATCTGTAGGCTGTACTGAGTGCTATTAAAAGCTAAGTACTTCACTATTCATCCTAAACACTTTAGTGGTTAATAGCAAAAACACACAGGGAGTTCACAAGGTACTGTATGTTATACTTGGAGTGTTAAGAGGGCATGATTTGGCGAGCAAATCGAATGCTAGAAACATTTCAATTAATTCTGCTAACTTTAGCCTTAAAAACTGCTTCCCCCCTGTCATGCATAAGGCATGGGAAATGTCCTATTGGGCAATTCAACTGTGCTGAAATAGTGGGATTATAACACCTAGTCCTATTAAGCGAATATGCTAAATTTAGCCTTAAGAAAATTACAAGTCTAGCTTCAGTCTGACATGCTTCTGCAGCCACAGGTGCCTAAAAGAGCAAAGAACAGGTTTACACAGAGAAAACGTTATTTAACACAGTGTGTAATAAACACAAAGCTTTAATCCAAATTCTCCCCTATAAACACTGTAAGGCACATCTGCCCCGCATGTGAAAGGCGGACTAGAGGTCTTTAAAGCAGATGTGCCCATCCATAAACATTCTGACATTAAAGCTGGTCCAGACCAGTAATATCTTGTTCATCTGAACATATTTTTCTGTACTAAAGTACACCAAACTACTGTAAAGTATCAATGCTTTGTGGGTATGTGCACACTTGGTTCATTAAAATGGCCAATTATGTTATATTCTTATAAAATAACTATTTAACCAAAAATAAAGTAGAAAAATTTAGTTAAATAAAAGTATTGAATATTAATGAATTATTCCAAAAGTGGTGTCTGCTGGTATTGGTGGTGCTGGTGTTGCAGGTGTTCATAATGACAGACACAGATTAATTTATAATGTGAATACTGTAAAACATTTCTTATCTATTTATTTTGATATCACCGTAGCAACCTGACAACAATTTCAAAATCATTGATTATATTAAACCATATAGACGGTTTCATCGGACGCACACTCCTGGCCCGAAGGTAACTTCCGGTCTGCGTTTGTTAATTGGTCTGGCTAGTGGCTAATAATATAAACATTTATATTTAATTAAATTTATAATATTAATTTATATGAATATTGTATTACATTAAAAATTGGTTGAATTTAATTGTATATTAATTTTATTAAATAAACAATTTATTAAATGGGTTGTGTAACTGTCTCATTTAAGTTTAACCAAGTAACGGTTCTTCTACGGGTAACCTATACATACTTTAAACTTGCTAGCTAATGTTATTTACTTATTTCTTTTGCATGTTATCAGAAATAATCGACAGGCACTCTATTTTTTGCGGATGTGTATCGGAAGTTAAGTTTGAGCCAGAAAAACATGCATGCGCAGTAACGTTTGTTTATGTTGTTACTTTGAAACTGTCTATATCACTGTAAAAAATCCTGTCAAAAAACAGAAATTTTCATTGTTGACCGTTTGTCTTGTAAATTTGCGGTCTTTTTTTTAGCAATTTTATATTTTGACCATATTTGCAAAAATAAAATGTAAAAAAATCCAGTAAAAAATGGAAATTTCCTGGCAACTGGGGCACCAGAAATAAACCATAAAATATCAGCTTTTCCCATTTTTCTTGTACATTTACGGTAATTTTAGTACATGTAATTTCTGTAATTTTACGTTTAAATTTTTAATGTATTTTAAAAATACATGAAATGTACATGATTAAAATTGTTTGACATAATAAATGTTTTTACAGTGTACAGTAAATAGATTCTGCATAAGAGGCAATGTCTATGTGTCACTATGTGTTGTTCGTCCGCCATATTGGAACAGTCCAAAAAGCAAGTTGACTGTATCTGCAACGATAGTTATATGCATGTTTTAATATCTAATGTTACATGCTGTTGTGCAGACCCAGACATCATTGCTAAACTAACACAATACTAACAAAACATTAAAGTTACCATAGTTTTAAATATTGAGTTAATACATAAAAACAAACACATTCTCACATTTAAAACGTCATATTTTTTTAGAATTTAGATATTTGATGTTTTTTTGGCATCTTGGAAAACAGTCAGTTACTTCAGCAACTAAAACGTAGACTTTGCAAATATGCCATCAATTTGTGTATATATGTCTCACACAACAATGAAAGCTCCACACTTGAAGATTTCTAACAGAGTTTACAGTGTTTACAAAATACAGGTTTCTTTTGACCCGCTGAAAGCCATTGAGGACCACTGAGCTGCTTTGTGCGGTCTAGAGAGGAATCTGAACATGAAACCAGTCAAACCAACAAGACTCCCCACAAGGTCACACAGAAAATAAATTAGGCTTAAAAACACTTCAGCCTTTTAAAGGATGAATAGAAACTAAACTTGCATTCCCATGCATACAAACCAGTGGTGTTATCATAGACCTAGTAGGCCAGTCAATTTGGGAGACTGGTATTTTTGTCTGTTGAGTATCAAAACATATCCACATTGTTTCCCAAACACTCAGGCACAAGGTTTTCAAGAAGGCGGTACTATTATTAACAGTCAGAGCATGATGGCGGTCCAGAATGCCGCCGCCCCTGTCAGAGTCTGTCATAACATGACTCTTTTCTGCTTTAGCGTGACTGACATATTTTGAGAAACAAAGGAACAACACAGACCACACATGTGCTTTCACTGGAGTCAAAGTAGCAAATTGAAAGAAACAAAACTGATTTGAAATGAAAGACCAAACAGCTTCTTAAAAGGGTCGTCTTACATTTATAGGTTTAGTGTTAAATGTGAATTGGGAAATAAAAACACAACACACTCCAACATGCAAGTCTTTATATGGTTTAATATATTGTATTGCTTTCCATCTATTAATTCAGATATTCCATCAATGCATATTTAGGTAACATATTAAACTTTAATATAAACATTTTCAATTCAATAAATTGAACTATTAATGATAGATGATCTAGAATGATCTAGAATCAAATGTATGTAAATTAAATGTGTAATCATTTACATTTTTATTTTAGTTTTGAATAACAGGACTCGAAACAAAGTTCTTAGTTAAAAAAAGTTCCTGCATACAGTATGTCAATCGTTATGCCATACTAACGGTTTTAATGAAATAACAATGATTTCGTAAAAGAAGTGTTGCCCACTGGGTAAATGTAAAGTCATGTCCGCTTCTATGAGTAAACGTATTCTCTATTCACAAAAGGTTACTCTATCTGTCATCAATATTACCTCTGTTGACATCCACGGCCTGCCAGCTGTTTTCACTTTCCCTCAAAAGTAGACTATTTAATGCTTAAGCATACTGCTCTCTCCTGTGATCTCCTAAATAACTGATGGATCCAATCCAAGTCATCCTGTAGTGGCTTTGAGCTGTTAGAAACAGGGCAGAGCTACAGTTTGTCTCACAGCTGAGGTCAATCACAACAACACACACTCTCAGCAATCACTATTTATCTTACGAGAGGTGCTGTGGAGTTAGATGCTTCAAACAAAAGCCAGCTCGAGACTTTCAGCTTTGGGCAAAAAGACACAATTAGTCAGATACTGGCAATGCTCATTAGCTGTGTTTCCAAAACAGATGCCTGATACGGTTCACGTTTGACCCTTAACGGAATAGTTCATCCCAAAATGAAATAACTCTAAAGCATGTTTAAACGTGTGCTTTCCCAGAAGTAAGAAAGTCATTCCAGTTTGGAACGGCTTGGTAACTGATGCCTCTTTAAAACATCTTTCAGCTAACATTGAGTCTAAGTATGTCCAATGTACTGTACTGTCATGTAGTAACTATGTGCTTTTGAGAATTATAATTCCACTGATGTGTAGTCACAGCTGTGCATTAAAATCAGACAAACATCAGAGGAAATGTTTATTGCTCACAGGTTGACCTTTAGATCAGAACGTTCAACCTATAAACGCAAAAACGTAACTACGATATGGCTAATTTTGGCTAATTCGTTTGAATTTGTATGATCACATTGGTACGATGTGTTTTTTGGGCCAGTGACATTAGTGTAAGAGGCGGGGCTACTGCTTTTTCTAGTAATCGTAGGTTTTTGTACGATTCACAACGTATGAATTCATATGAATAAGCCACCTCGTAAAATAGTTACGAATTCCGGTGAGATCAGGTTGGAAGATTTATAGAGTTGTCAGCAGTGTTGGGTAAGTTACTCTCAAAAAGTAATTAATTACTAGTTACTAATTACATATTCAATAGTGTAATTAGATTACTGTACAAATTACTCTCTCCAAAAAGTATTTAGTTACTTATTACTAATTACTTTCTATATCCTATAACAACCTTGATTAGTTAAGTGATTCAAGGATAGGCATGAAAGGGCTCTTTTAATTCATTTAAATAAATAATATTAAACTACATAAAGTACTCTTATTAACAGACCAAAGTATTACAAATGTGAGAATTATACATTAAAGCACAGATTTTAAAGTTAGACTTTGAATTTTGATGTCAATTCCACTATTACACACACATATATTACACAAAGTATTTAGTTTAATTACATCAAAAGTAACTGTAATTAAAGTACAGAAAAAAATAAGAGTAATCCCTTACTTTACTTTTTCAAGGGGAAAGTAATTAAACTACAGTAACTAATTACTTAGTAACTAGTTACACCCAACAGTGGTTGTCAATATCAGCTTTCAACTCTCAGATGTTTCTCCTAAAATTGCAAGAATAAGAATAAGACAATTGTTAAAATGCATCAAAAGGTGTACAATAAATGAAGATTGGGTAAGGGTTTTTTTGGATTCACTTTATGAACTTTTAATAATATTGACTTCTCAGCTCAGTTTACGACATTGTTGAGATCTCTTTTGAAACTGTAATGGAGAAATTTGTACGAATTCCGTCTATATAGGCGTTTTATAGGTGTTTTTTATTTCGGCTCATTCAGTCAGATTTGTGAGTATTATACTCTCTGTATTATAAGAGGAGGTTAAGGAGAGTCAGAGGCTGTTGACATTACTTGACCTTCTCTCTTGCTCTTGCAGTAGCCGGTTAGTGTTTGACTCTGATCACTGAAACATCACACATGATTGATCTGTTCTCCTGAGGCGCAGCGAAGGACAAAGTCAAACCTTCAAACTGAACGGCGTGCTTGAGCATAATAGCAGTGGACATTTCTCAGCATCTTGTGGACCCATGCAAACTCGTGATCGAAAAGCAGACCTGCATCTAATTTTAGCCCGACAAGGGTGATTGTAAATGATTGATAATTTTATTGCTCGATTCCCAACACGCTCAGTCATCACACAGAATTACTCTAAGCTGTTTCAGTCCCCAGATGTTGCGTCCTTTGCGTGGTTTATGTGATCTGAACAGGCTCTAAATAATGATCCAATCGTAAATTTTTCAATGCTGATTCCAGTACTGTTTCTGCATGACTTGGGTAAGTACGGAGTATTGATGGAGCAGACGCCGCAGATAAAACAATCTGCTGCATTCTGTCAAGTTCTTTCTCAAGCTCTGGTCTGAAAAATGCATCAGCAGTCATGGCTCTCACTGAGGGGGCTATAACCCATTCAAGCCCACCGGCACTCACGGAGGGCTCCTTTTCTCACATATCCCTCTGTGGGGTGGAGCAGCATACTTCTGATGTTTTCAAAAACAAAGTAGAAAAGCAGATTTGAGAAGAAAACGAACTTTGTTTTTGGCCAGTGTGTTTATGATGGTTTACATCAGCATTTAGGTTATATAGGCTACTTACACACATATGTGGATGCAGAACCCCTCATTTTACATATCTGCAAGATTTTTGAGGCAAGAAGATTGAAAAAAAAGTCAAAAATCTCATTTATAATGGATTTGGATGTTTATGGTAGGTATTAAAACATTCATTTTTAAAACATTCACTATAGATTTGGCGAGTTCACTTGAGTCAGATTCCTCAGGTGTTTGCAAACAGATTCTTTTTTAACACATTACTCTTTTACACATAAATGATCAAAATCAAAGCTACATGAAGAAAACGAAACTAAAAGCATGGCTGTCAAGTTCAGTTTTGCAAAAGTTCACTTTTGCTTGGTTTTTCGAAAATGGCATTTTTGAGGCTGGGATTTGAACCCAAGCCCCTTTGGACACTAATATTTTTTTGTTTCAAGATGTTATAATGTATTTGTTAAATGTTTTGTTTTGTTAAGCAATCATTTTTTCTGGTCTTCCCTATGATTTAAAAAATTGCATGATACACCTGATTTAACACATTCTGTCCCTTAATTATTAATTATAATATTATATAATATATTATATTATAATAATATAATATAATTCTGTCCATTAATTATAGTTTTGATGATTTTACATCAATAATTCATTGAAGGTTGATCCATTTTCTTTCACCTCCACTTAAAGCGGCCCTAACACACGCGGTTTCTGCCAATCTCATATTAATCTTGAGTACCTATAGAGTAGTATTGCATACTTCGTATCTCCAAACAGTATGTAGTTTGATCACATTTATAAAAGATAGACACAGCTGTACGATTATTTCCGAAAGCATACGGCGCATGCGGGGGGAGGAGTAGGCTGAACTAAAGCACATGTAAAGCATTCATTGCCAACAAAACACAGACATCAGTTTCTCTCACCGCATGCGGTTCATGTCCGGCATCTTTTAGCGCTGGGGCGGCTCCATATATCAGTTTCAAACGATCTCCAAATCCAGCGTTATATCCACCGTTTATATAACATTCATCACCCAAATGCAGTGAACAAACAAACACCTGAACTTCGTGAATGTATGGGCGTGCCGTGTGCTTTTCCGAGAGAATTGTCGAGTAAGGGACTAAGAAAAATTGTTACGAAACAGTTTTATATTTTCGAAAAAAACTTTCCGAAACCTGTACGATCGCTGGGGGAGTGTATCGAGCACAGAAATACTACGTAATACGCCCAACTCGTTTTTTGACATGTTGACCATGTTAAGCATGAGAAGACAGCACGTTTAACATTGTAAAGAAGTCAGAATGCATGACACACCGTTGCACCACACCTTTAAAACAATGTTGAAAATCGTTTGAACGCGCAAGCCCCCTTGCATAGTAATGTATATATTTTTAAATATTATATTTCTGCATGAAACCCCATGATAACATACTATTTGTATTTATACTTATAAGTACATACTATAATTATTATAGATTGTTTCATTGAACGAACGCACCTAGCCCGGAGTTAACGTCCGGTCTGTGTTTTGTTATTGGTAGTAATATAACAATTTATTTTATATTTAATTTATATTTATATTCATTTTAATTTATATTAATATTTCATTACATATTAATTGTTTTCAATTAAATCTACAGTGTAAAAAAACTTAATTTAAGAGAATTTTACTGTTGTTGTATTTTTACATATTGTTCACCTATAATGTAAAAAAATCCTGTAATTTTATGAAATTTTACAGTTTTACTAAAAGATTTTTCACATATTTTTGAAATACGGTCAAAAACTGTCAAATTACAGAAAAAGAATTACAGAGCGCCCCAGGTGCCAGAAATTTTTCAGCTGCCCATTGTTTTCTGGGATTTTTTACAGTGTACTCAACAGTTATTGTTTCTTTGCGGAAGTCTACCGGAAATTAAGTTTGTGCCACATAACATTTCTTTTTTGCTTCAGTAAGGTTCTATCTGTTTTTACCTCCATTTAACATCATTATACCATGTATAAA
Organism: Triplophysa rosa; assembly: GCF_024868665.1. NCBI lineage: Eukaryota > Metazoa > Chordata > Actinopteri > Cypriniformes > Nemacheilidae > Triplophysa > Triplophysa rosa. The sequence continues at coordinate 9,276,548 of NC_079898.1, forward strand.
TCAAATCCGCAGAATCCTGTGTGATCAGTGTAATACCCACAATCCATTGCACAAAATACTTTCAAGAGCAATGATACTGCATGAAATATTCCTTACAAAAGTTAAAATCGTCTAGTGTTTATAATGACATAGTGACATGTGCCACTTGATGAAGTATTATCATTCCATTTAGGCTCCAAAAAGTCTATAGTCCAGCTATCTTGTGAAATACTTGGGTAAGGTATCAAATGCCCTGCATTAATTGGCTTTCAACTTGAGGGATTCAAAGAGGACGTAATTCTCAGAACCAATAGGGAGCGACATGCTCTCATTACCGCTCAGTCTTTATAGGAAGTTCAAGCTATAGAGCGGCTTCTCCCCAAAAACCAGCTGTCTGTCTTTTGTTGAGGTTGAGCCTTTTTCCGCCATGGGGAGTTTGGGAGGGAAATTCGGGATGTTCCCTCCCCTCCTCCTGCCCTGATGGGCTTTGCAGGTTTGGGATTCAGGAGAGTGAGAAAGAGATGTTTGTTGCGTTAGGGGAGATAGTGAAACATGGGAAAGTGATCAGGTCATGTGACAGGGATGTAATGAAAGCATCTTCCTTTTGTAATGCATCCTTCTCACTTTCTCTTCCGATCTCTCTCATGTCTCCTGCATGTCACACCGCTCCATGTATCATGTCTAAATGTCCCTCTCCTTCTGATTTCTCACTTCCTGTGCCTCAGTCCTGCACCATCACTTGACCTCCATGAACTCTTGAAATACTTTGTCCCTTTAATCTGCAAGGATAACTATATGTACACAATTTTGGCTGATTCTGTACCTGTAGTGTAGGTATATCAAAGCATTTGCTCTATTTGTTGAAACATCCCAACCGGCCTGACAGTTTGGGCCGAGACTATGTTTGTCAGACTGAGTATTTGAATGCTATGGTGTATAGATAAAGGACAGATTTTAGGTAAATAATGACTTCAGCCAATCAAAAAACTGGAAACTCCACAAAACTTCATAAGACATGGAATATAGTGTATGGGTCATTTGAACTTTTGGATCATGACATCCCTAGTCATCACAATCATTATACTTTATATGGAAATTGGCCTTTTTGCATCTACATAGACAAAAACTACACATTTAGAACATTTAGAAGGATGACAACATTTTATTTTTGTATGAACCATTCCTTTAACTTGTATTGAACTCGGCACCATCTTTCAGCTGTCAATCAATTCCCTTTTGTCACACCCCACACCCCCAGTTCCTCTCGCCCATTTCTGTGTCAGTTTAAAGTCTATATGATCAGAGAGGATGTGGATGTTGGGTCACCAGTGGGCGGGTATTTATAGGCTTCTCTGCTTACCGGAGGCAAGGCCAATCCCACAGTACATAAAACTGTCAAACACCAGCTGATGATGATGAATAGGCACCACTGACATGCATGAGAATCACTGGATATCAAATAAGACTCTAAATGAAAATTGTGCAGAACTAAGTCCTTTTTTCAAGCAATAAAAGAAAAGGTCAGTGCTCCTAAAAATGGCTTTTAGTTAGGAACTTTATGATCTGTCCAATAAAACCACTATAGTGTTTTAACATGGAGCTAATCTAATGAGTATGTGGCCAGGCATTCTAAAATTATATTCATTCTTTTATATTTGTACTTTATATTATATTTTTACTTTAATTATATATTTTGTTGTGTTGTATTATATAATAATCTTGTTTTCCAAAACAATTTTCTAAGCATCCTTAAAACAAGACACATTCACTTCAAAAGCATAAACATTTATGTCTCGATTTTAGTGAAGTTTATGCTTAAAACAAGACAAATGTTGGAACAAAGTAATATTGTTTTTCCTTTGTAATTAGATTTTTACACCAAGAATATAGTCATAGATGCTGGAATGATGTTAAGTAACTAACTAACTAAAAATAAATAAATAAGTAACTTTTCTCGCCCCATTGGCAACATCTCTTTATTTAAACAAATTTTTAGATTGATTAATCATTATTAAGTTAGTACAAGGATGTTGGAAAATTTTATTGTAAAACAAACAAACAAAACCCCCGGCTAAGTAAGCTTTGTTATTGCTGTATATGCGCCGGAATAGCTTTATCTAAGACAAAATAATTCCTTTTTTTTCTAAACATTCTTCTCATTGATCTAGAATTCAAAGATCCCTGTCTGATGTTATGACTTACATCAGTTGTCAGCAAATGAAAGTAACATTGCAAAACATCTGTCTCTTTAGTTAACAGAACACTTGAAAATAATTAAGCTCCTGTGTTCATTCCAAAAGCCCTTTGGCACATGATGTCATGCCACCATTAAGAGGAATGTTTATCATGAGACTCCATCAGGATTAACATCCAGCTTCGAGTTACTTATATCAGTAAGAGAGTCTTTCCTCTCTATAACAACTCATTAGAGCCATATGTTTAGTAAACATAGAACTGCAGTGTTTCTCGGTTTTAATTCACACTGAGCTCATCTGAAGCCTTCATTCTAACCTGCTGGGTCAGTTGTGTTTTTCCTGCTCTTTCCTGGGTCAAAGACAACAAAGCAGTGTGTGAAGTAATGTCAGCTCTGAATGAAAACTCCATCTCCACCCTTCACAGCCTCATCGTCCCCCAGGGGGGGTAAAAAGGTATTCTCATGGGTCCGACTCCTTGTGCCCCCTTTAAGTGCTTCCACAGCTTTCTGTCACGGCCTGGCTTTGTACGGCTGTTGTGAGAACACGGGCTGCACACAGAGTGCAGTGCCTGTGAGCATATGTTCTTTAAATTTGCTTTGATAAGTGCCAGATGATGAGGTCGAGGGCCTCTCTGTGTCTGTGCTGTGAGGGACAGGATGGGTCTCGTCTGGAAAGAGGGACGGGGTGAGTCTAGAGATCTGTTGCTGGAATGAGAGGTCCTGCTTTCTCCTCCTGTGACATGGAAGATGTTTAGGTCACTTGTCTGTTGGTGAACCTGCATCTGCTGAACCGAAGAATCAGGGAAGATGCAATGAAATGCTGATGTTGTGAGCCAACTTTTAAACATCAAAGTGGATGAAGTGTAGTCAGAGAACAGTGTGAGACATTTAAGATTGAGAGAAAATGCATTTTAAAGTATTAGAACAAAACTTTGGGAAATTGACATCGTTTAGTTAACTTTCAAAAAAGATTTTGGTTAAGAACTGCCCACCTAAACAAAAGCATGAGAGTTTGACCGACATGTTAAATGACCAACCATGATTAGTTTTGCTTTACCAAGCTGTTAAGGGGTGTTTATCTGAATAGGATTATACCAAAATAAACAATCATATAAAAGCTTTGTTTTAGATTTGTTTAAAATATGCCATGGCAGTAATTGTGAATAAACACTGCTAAAAATGCATAACCTGAAAGCAAAGTCTTTTTAGATAAAAGCATCTGCCAAATCCAAAAATGTAAAAGGAAAATATCGAAAACATTAAACCCCACAAAAATGAGTTGTTGTCTGTTCAGTAGTGATGTGGGTTATTTTACTGATATAAAAGGTGTCAGGGAAAGAGTACACTGAGATTCAATTGCAGGTATAAGAGAAGGGATTATTTCACAGTCACACAACAAGAGAGAAAGCTGGCCACAGCGCTGGGAACAACGGCCGATAGCTGCGAGATGAACAGTCAAGGCAAGGGTCAGCTGACGGTCAAGAAGGCCCGGGTCCACGGAGACAAGGCTGGTCGAGGATTCGAACGGGCTGGTGGCCGACGTTACACGGGTCCGTCGAGACGGCAGTACTGACAGAGGTGAAGACTCGGACAGACTGGAGATCCGAGTTACCAGGGTCCGTCGAGACGGCAGTGCTGGTCGAGGTGAAGACTCGGACAGACTGGAGATCAGTTACCAGGATCCGTCGAGATGGCAGCTATGGCCGCGAGTGGCGGTGGGCAGAGGGGACAATAATCCAGGGCAAAAAACAAGCAAAAAGGGGGTAAATAATCCAACAAGGCTACTGAAGTCCAACAGAGAAGAAAATAAGCAGCAAAAATCCAAAAGTAATCCACATAGAGAGCATTCATAAGACACGACAAGAAAAACTAGATACTGTGCAAAAACTCGACAAGGTAGGCTGAAGCGCCTGGTATGGAGGCAAACAGTAGTTAACGATCGGACACCGAACAGAGAGATGAAGGGGAATATAAAGGGGTGAAGCTATGGGACACCGGGTGAAAACAATGAACGCTAACAAGGAGGTAATTGGCAGAGGAGGGCGGGGCACACACACACGAACGGAGAACACGTGGAGCTGTCAAAACAAACCCCGCGTGTCCTCAGCAGTCATACACATACAACAACAGGGACGAGACAGACAGGTGCTAGACCCGGGACCTGACAGACCCCCCCCGGAGCGCCACCAGGCGGTCTGGGAGGGGGCTCACCTCGTTTCCGGTGGAGATAGATTGCCATTGGTCATCGCTCACATTGCCTATTGGTCTGAGGGTGGAAACCAGAAGACAGACTCGCTGAGGCCCCGATCTGTCTACAGAAATTTTTCCAGAAACGGGAGGTGAACTGCAGACCCCTATCAGAGACCAAGTCGACCGGCAAGCCATGGAGATGGAAGACATGGTCAATGAGCAGTTGTGTGGTCTCCCGAGATGAATGAATGAGGCATTTATATAGCGCTTTTCTGTGTATTGCTGTACACCCAAAGCATTTTACAATCATATGAGGGGGGTCTCTCCTCAACCACCACCAGTGTGCAGCATCCACTTGGATGATGCGACGGCAGCCATAGTACATCGGAGCCGGTGCGCTCACCACACACCAGCTATAGGTGGAGAGGAGAGAGAGAGATAGAGCCAATTCAGAGGGGAGCTTGGGAAGAAGGACAAAATGAACCACCTTGGAGAAGCAATCCACCACCATGAGAACCACGGTATTACCGGCAGACGAGGGGAGCCCAGTGACAAAATCAAGAGTGATGTGTGACCAAGGACGGGAGGGGATGGGGTGGAGCAGACCAGCGGCAGGGCGATTACTGGGCTTGGATTGAGCGCACATCGGGCAGGCCAACACGAACTGTGTGACATCAGTGATCCATGATGGCCACCAGAAGCGCTGACGGACGGCAGCCAGCATTCCCCGGATCCCTGGATAGCAAACCAACCTGGATGAGTGACCCCACCTGGAGGACCTCAGGACGCAGTGCAGCCGGCACGGACAGTCGGCCTGCCGGACACCCAGTCGGCACTTGCACCCCTCGGCCAGCCACCTTAACCCACTGCTCGATTCCCCAGGAGACCGCCGAACAGACGGGAAAGGGCATCAGGCTTGATGTTCTTAGACCCGGGCAGGAACGAGAGGGTCAAGTTGAACCGGCCGAAAAAGAGTGCCCAGCGGGCCTGAAGGGACCTCAACCTCTTGGCTGAATGGACGTATTCTACATTCTTGTGGTCCGTCCAGACCAAGAAGGGCTGCGCTGCACCCTCCAACCAGAGACACCACTCACCCAGCGCTAGCTTAACCGCCAACAGCTCCCTGTTGCTGATGTCATAGTAACATTCCGCTGGGCTGAGCCGATGGGAGTAGAAAGCACAGGGATGAACCTTCCCATCGTGAGCCGAACGCTGAGACAAGACTGCACCTACTCCGACATCAGAGGCATAGACCTCACCAATAAATTGGCGGTCAGGATCTGGAACAGACAAGACAGGAGCAGAGATAAAATGGGACTTTAAATTATCAAAGGCACCCTGTGCAACCTGATTCCACCTGAAAGGCAAAGGTAAGGGGTGCAGTGATCTGACTGAAACTCCTGATGAAGCGTCAGTAGAAGCTGGCGAACCCCAAGAACCGCTGCAGAGCCCTACGAGAAACGGACCACTCAGCGACAGCCTTTATCTTCGCAAGATCAGCTTTAATACCCGTGGTGGATATTATGTGGCCTAGGAATGTCACAGACTCGGCGTGGAACTCGCACTTCTCAGCTTTGACAAAGAGGCGATTCTCAAGCAGATGCTGGAGGACCCGTCTAACGTGCTGAGTGTGTGCCTGGAGAGAAGGGGAAAAAGCTAAAATATCGTCCAGATACACAAAGACAAATTGATTAATCATGTCACACAGAATGTTATTCACGAGGCCCTGGAAGACGGCCGGAGCATTGGTGAGACCAAAAGGTAGCACCAGATACTCGTAATGTCCCGTGGGTGTGTTAAATGCCGTCTTCCACTCATCTCCCTCTCGGATGCGGACCAGATGATAAGCGTTGCGGAGGTCTAACTACGTGAAGACCTTGGCTCCCTGCAACAGTTCAAAGGCAGAAGACATAAGAGGTAGGGGGTACCTATTCTTAACCGTAATGTCATTCAAACCTCAATAATCAATGCAAGGTCGTAAGGAGCCATCCTTCTTTTGTACAAAGAAGAAACCCGTGCCTGCAGGAGAGGAGGAGTGATGAATGAGCCCAGACTGCAGAGAATCATGAATATACTGGTCCATAGCATCTCTCTCTGGACCAGACAAGGAGAACAACTGACCCCTGGGAAGAGAAGTGCCTGGAAGGAGGTCGATGATGCATTTGTAGGGGTGATGCGGAGGAAGAGAGGCGGACTGGACTTGATGAAGACCACACTCAGATTGTGATACTCCCCCGGAACACCAATCAGATCAGCAGGCTGCACCTGCGGAGGACAAGAGACAGAGACAGGAGAAAAGGCAGGACCAAGACAAGATACATGACAAGATGTATCAAGATGAAAGAACAGTGTTATTAACCCAATCACCGTGAGGACCATGATGTAACAACCACGGATGCCAAGCCTTCCTCCCCCGAATCCAAGAAGGCTAACCCGGAGTGCGTGGCTCCCTGGAACTCTAATTTGAAGGACAGCTGGGTGCGAGATGTAGCAGAGGGAGGGAAGAGGATTTCGCCCATCAGGATCCTCCGTGCTACTGGTGGGCGTTGGCTTTTAATGGACAGTTGAGGGCAAAGTGTCCAGGTTTCCCGCAGTAAAGACAGAGGCCCTGATCCATGCGTTGCTGCTTTTGCAGAAGAGTTAGGCGGAGGCGCCCCAGCTGCATGGGCTTGGGGTCCAGGGAGGCAGATGGTGCGGGAATGGCGTATATCGAGGTGAGCCTCCACTCGTAGGGCAAGAGAGATGAGCTTGTCTAGTTCTGGGGGAACATCCATGACCGCCAGCTCATCCGCGATGTGGTTGCTGAGGCCCTCGCAGTGGCTCAGCATTCCACCCACACGAGGCACTGAGAGTCTGAAACTTGATGGCGTAGTCCGTGATGGACACTCGACCCTGTGTCAATTGAGACAACTTCGCAGTGGCTTCATCGCCCCGAACAGAGCGGTCAAACAGCCGCTCCATCTTCTTGCGAAACGCAGCAAACGTAGAACAACAGGGGGTCTGCGCATCCCAGACAGCCATACCCCATTCTCTGGCTTGACCAGACAGGAGGGTGAGGACAAAGCTCACTGGCCGAGGTGAAGACTCGGACAGACTGGAGATCCGAGTTACCAGGGTCCGTCGGGACGGCAGTGCTGGCAGAGGTAAAGATTCTGACAGACTGGAGATCCGAGTTACCCGGGTCCGTCGAGACGGCAGTGCTGGCAGAGGTGAAGACTCTGACAGACTGGAGATCAGAGTTCCCAGGGTCCGTCGGGAAGGCAGTGCTGGCCGAGGTGAAGACTCGGACAGACTGGAGATCCGAGTTACCCGGGTCAGTCGAGACGGCAGTGCTGGCAGAGGTGAAGACTCTGACAGACTGGAGATCAGAGATCCCAGGGTCCGTCGAGATGGCAGCTATGGCCGCGACTGGCGCTGGGCAGAGGCGACAATAATCCAGGGCAAAAAACAAACTTAAAGGGGGTAAATAATCCAACAAGGCTACTGAAGTCCAACAGAGAAGAAGATAAACAGCAAAAATCCAAAGGTAATCCACATAGAGAGCATTCATATGACACGACAAGAAAAACTAGATACTGGGCTGAAGCGCCTGGTACGGAGGCAAACAGTAGTTAACGATCGCACACCAAACAAAGAGATGAAGGGGAATATAAAGGGGTGAAGCTATGGGACACCGGGTGAAAACAATGAACGCTAACAAGGAGGTAATTGGCAGCGGAGGGAGGGGCACACGCACACGCGGACGGAGAACACCTGGAGCTGTCAAAACAAACCCTGCGTGTCCTCAGCAGTCATACACATACAAAAAGGTATATTGAACAACTCTTTTTGTGAAGTTCAAGTTCATTTTCTACACGTTCTTCAACTTAAAAACTTCAGTTACTCGATAAAGATTGTTGCTTTAACTTTTTAAGAACACTAGAATTTAAATGATTTAACTTATATTGAATCTTGTTTAACTTACAAAAAATCTGAAATCACTTTGATTATTTTGATTAATTAATGTAAACGTATACTTAAACCATGACTTATTGACTTATTTTAAAGTGTAAGTGCCTTAAACAATCAAACATTTGAAATCTGACCATATCACTCTGATAAACATTTGTATTTTAAGTTATGCAATTAGCACAAGATAAATACAATTACAAATTGTACTATCCATCACAAAATGTTGTCCTTCAGAAACCTTATCTCCATATTTTATGATTTTTATTTTTGCTATAAATCATAATTATTAGTCACCCTTTATGTTTGTTTATCTATAAAAAGTATTAAAAAGTGCTTGTCAACTTTGAAAAAACATGTTTAATCATTTAAAAAACACAAATTTTTTCCATTTCCTGAAAAACAGCAGACAAGGTTAAAGTAAAAAAAACTCCATTGGTATTTCAGTAAGATTCAATGCTCACAACACTATTTTTCACTTGTCCAATATATTAAGCTGACTTCTGATTCTGCACTCTAAAAGTCGATTTACTCTTTATAAATGTTTATTTTATATACTGATCCTAGTTTCACTAATTGTGAATCATGGTGTGGTAACATTTGTGAGAACTCTGTATAGAGGTGGATCTGAGTGTGCCCATAGCTCACCATGATGTTCATCGATCTCTGCTCTCCTGCAGCTGTCGGGGCAATTAGGTCCTGCACACCCTCCCAGACATACAGAGAGTGGAGATGAGATGGCAAATTTAGCAATCAGTGACAACCCTCCAATGTTATTTAGTGCTAATGTCTATTTCAGAACTGAGTCGGCCTGTAAGAAGGCAAGGTCATGTCACCCAGAGATGAGAAATAACAGATGATTGCTGTGATTTCAAGTCTATTTCTTCATTATATAAATGATAAATATAAATGTTCAATTAGAATTGATATATATTTATATTTTTTAATTAAATGCGATAGAGACTGAAATTGGAAAATCGTATCACTGCAGCAGCTTTTACCAAATCACACACAAAAAAACTATCACCTGCTGTGAACAGATTGAAAAACATTAGCCTTTTATCTACGTATTTATTTTATTTGTTTATATGTTATGTAACATATTTTAATATGTATACATAGAAATATATATATTTTTATTAGTATGGTTTATTTCTTCTAAATTGACTGTGATTATTTGTATAAATTAATCAAGATAAATTTGGAGATAATCCTTTCCTTTTTTTGCTCTAATAGTTCTCTTGCGTAATTCAAAAGGGCACAATCCAAAAAAGTCAATGAAAAAATAAACATACTTTTACAGTACTTGCAAATTGAGGGCACAGAAGGTATTGTGGAAGACAGTTTTTAGATGTTTCACAGAAATTACCCAGCTATACCTCATGTGCATGTGATCATCTGAAACCATGACCAGGAAGCAATTAGTTAGGGATGGGAAGTCTGGACTACAGGTCACCCTGACAGAAGATCTCTCTCGGGGTAAAGAGCTTGTAAGGTTCGTGCAATGGAGCTTCCTTTGGGTGGAGGAAAACAAAAGATGCTATAAATATCCAGACTATATGTACACATATACTACACATTTATACAGATAGGCAGCGCCGGAAATCACTTAAAAGTGTCATGATGCCACTGAAGCTATAGTTGAACTACTACTATAGTTGAAATGTTACATTCCTTCTGAGCCTTTGTTTCTGCGGGAGGAAGACACACACATTTTTACACAGTAGCCAATAAATCTCTTTTGCATTGTGTAGACGTACGAACGTCGCATTATTAAAAAAACAGCGCTGAATAATTGTTTCAGGAAATAGAGGTCATGATGTTGGAAGAAATGGCCCTGTTTGTAATTAGACAACAGAAGTAAAACCTTGTATTTTACAGGATTGAATATAGCTGTCAGCAAGGTGATAAAAGAGTGAAACATTTTCCCTGCTGTCCTGCACTCACTGGACTGTTTTCAACACTCATCCAGTGTTGCTTAGTATGTGGGAAACAACAGCGGCGGCAGTCAAATCCAGACTATTAAATGCTCCATCAAATACTGTACTCTGAGATTTATTGTGCTGTGTTGTGTAAACACTGAATGGCAAAAGGCAAAAATCAGAGCAAAAATCTCTTATTGAGAAAAATATAGCTTTTTGTCTATCTAAATATACTGACCTTAAAAAAAGAGTTCACCCAAAAATAAATATTCTGTCATCATTTGTTAACCTTCATATTGTTCAAAATCTGTATATACAAAAACACAAAAGAAGATACTTTGATAAATGGGTGAGTATCCATTTAAAGGTGGTTGCCAAATGTGTATTAAAATCCCTCCTAAAATGCTTGGGATTTCCATACTGGTCTACTCTGGTTTGGTGTTTATATACAGTACCTGGTGTACAATACATGGAAACTATGCTGTTGTTCACCAAATAAAATAGCTCTCCAAAAAAGTATTTCTTGTTAAAGTAATAGTTCAACCAAAAATGAAAATTCAGTCGTTTCAAAACTGTATAAAATTCTTTGTTCTGTCAAGCACAAAGATATTTTGAAGAATATGAGAAACTGACAGTTCTGGGGCACCAGTGATACCATAGTAGTTTTGTCTATACTATGAAAGTCAATATTTATGGAGACAAACATTCTTCTAAGTATCTCTTTTTGTGTTCAGCGGAACAACAAAATTGACACCGTTTTGGAACAACTAGGGGGTACGTAAATGATGACAGAATTTTCATTTTTGGGTGAACTATCCCTTTGCAGAACCTGGTCAGGGCCTCAGCACACAAGTGCTTATAACCAACAATGCAGGTATGTTTGTAGACAAGTGAATTTACCCCATAAGTTATCTGTCATACTTACAAGGAAACATCACGCTTGTGCAAGAGTGTCTGCATAGGGTGTGTGTTGTCATAATAAAAGTTAATGGTTGGGGTTAGCAGAGCACTTACCTTTATCACAACAAAATGCCGAAACAGTGATAAAAGGGCTTGATCAGTGCTTTCTCTTGATCGTCTCCGAAACATGGTCATATATTCTTTTATGATCCTTATTAAGTGTGAAAGCCATCGTGAGACTCTTGATCGATTAGTCAAAATGTTTGTGTTTGTTTGCCTCTGTGTTATCAGTTCCCACTGGAGACAGAAAGTTTCCGCTTGACCATCTGACTATACACAACAATCTAATAAAGATAAACATATGAAGACGATGCAGACATGTGTTTGACTGCATAGGTGTATGAATTGACTTACTGTATATCTAGCTTCCTCTTAACTAATTCATGATGAATGTGATTCATATCACATGTTTTTGCAAAGCTGCTTTCCTTCCTTTTGATGCAACATGCCATTCGGCGCAGCATATGAATAGGAAAGATGCAGAAAAATGAAAGATAAGATGCAGACTCAGAGGCTGTTTGTGTCTGTATTCACTTGTAATCATGTTGCTTAATTTTTATTTAATCTGCTGCTTACATGTAAACTATACAAATATACTGTATATATATTTATACAATGTGAATAAGAGGCTGTGGTTTTCGACTGGTATCTGAGGAGCCAGATGGTACAGTCTGCACAGAAATATGTCTGTTTCTGGCTTTGAAGTCTTACCCAACTGGTTCAATACGTCAATGATTTCTCGAGAGGGTGGAAAAAGTTGGACTCCACAAATGAGAGAATCGCTAAAGCAAGAGGGCCAGTCATTAAAGACTACATTAGAGCTAATGTTCTTACCATGTGCTTTGGATTTTAGCCCTTAAATAAATGGAAAATAATTAGTGTTTCGATCTTTAATCCATAGGAAATGTATCTTATTGCATTAAAGTTTTAATGACAGATTTAGGGCCAGATGGACCACTACAAAACCACTCAAGACAACGCTTTATTAGTTGTTTTTTTACTACTGTACAGTATATCTACGGAAATCTATCTTTCTTAAGGCCGCAATGTCAAGTATATTGCCTCCCGCTGATATGCTGGAGTCGGCGTGCAAACATTGAGATTTATTTTCACATGAATGGGTAACCGCATATCTTTTTTCAAGATGGCTTGACTGGGCTACTGCGCCCCAATTCACTCAAACTGCAGCAAAGAACGGTTCACTTCCATTGCATTAACAACTACTGTAATAACCGGCTTAGTAATGTTCGGTAAAAGAATGTATAATACATCTGTTCAAATTCCTAAAACCGGTCGCTCAGACCCTTGGAAGGAACTTTCCCAAAAGTAAAAGTTACGGTTTGGAAATGAGGAAAAACATCAAAGGAAACAATTATTTGGCGAGAAATGTGACAAACAGTAAAACCATCTGCTGAATATCTACGGGGAAACAGTACTGCTTCTGAAAAGTTGTGCAATAATCTCAATGTTCAATGTTTTTGCCTAAATTCATCTTTTGGGTGTAGAGGAAATGGCAATATCAGGGCGTATAGGCTATAAGAGATTCTCAACATTGTGACCTCATGCCAGGTTGCCAAAGACACGTTGCAAGGGTTTCCAGCAGAATTCATGATAACAGCTGAAATGATTATACAACTACAAAGGTTTGTACCCATAGGTCGCATTTTTGCATTCAAAACACCAAAATGAAGCAGAATTAGGCCAATGAAAATGTGGGGGTCTTAAGGGGGGGCTTAACAACTTTAACCTAAAAGCTGTTTTAAAAATGTCATTGTTAGTGAGTAAATTGTCACTAAAGTGTATACGTTCATTGATGGAGGTGGGGGTGCATGTGGGAAACAAGAAGTTTGGAACCTAAAAATGGTGTTAAGAACTCATGGAATACAATAATACAATATGATAAATGATCATTTTTTAAATCTCAAGGCTCTCCTGACAGTTCTGATCCTAAAGATGTTCTGGTTTCTTTCCTTCAAAGACTCAAAGTGGTTTCTATCAGCAGGATATCCATAATATCAACAAAACTGCCACGGAAACACCATTGTTTGTCCACTACTTGTGCAAAACTCAAGATTATATTGTGTTAACCTGCGTCATGTCCAGTATCTTATATGCGTTCTTGACCTCTTGTCCTTGAATGGTGCCTCTACAGTAGACCAGCCCTCTGTTATCATCAGTTATATAACATGTCATCACTCATACTGTGTTCATAACGTGGCTTATTTTAGCATTGCCATTATTTGTATGAGCACTTCATTAAAAGGACTCATTTCCTCCCATGCTTCACTACTCAGTTGTGAAGTGATGTGGAATAGGAAGTACCCCTTGATTCACACTATCCACCCTCTGTACCAAATGTGTCTTTCCAACTACTAATTTCATGGCATTACTAATTGTCAATTAGTAATGCCATGTGAATTCAGAATATACAGTATTCAATTGCAATTATATATGTGTACTGTATATTTCAAATATCTTAATTCAAATAGATATTGAAGCTGTTAAACACTGTTACAGTAATTTTACTTTTTTATTTTAATTAATAAGTACTTTAAATATTTTCATTTATATACTCAATTCTATAAAAAAGTATGCTTATCCGATCCCTTTAAATATATTTAAAATGCCACCAAAAGGGATAGTTCACCCAAAAATGAAAATTTGTTTATCATTTACTCACCCTCTTGTCATTTCAAACCTGTATGACTTTATTTCCTCTGCAGAACACAAAAGAAGATATTTTGAAGAACGTTTGGTAACCAAACAACACTGACCCCCATTAAGCATTAGTTGGGTTAATTCAACCCAAAATAAAAAATCTGTTGTCGTTTATTCACCCTCATGTTGTTCAAAACCTGTACGTGACTCTTTCTTCTGTGGAATACAAAAGAAGATATTTTGAGAAATGTCTCTGTGGTTTTGTGTCTCTATATAATGGAAGTCAATGGGTTCCGATGTTGTTTGGTTATCAACATTCTTCAAAATATCTTCTTTTGTGTTCTGCAGATGAAAGAAAATTATACAGGATAATGATGAAGGTTTGGGTTTGCTGACAGGATTTTTGAGAGGGTCGTGTAGTTCAGTGTATGGTACTAAGGTCTGGTAGAAGTTAGGGAAATGGTTTAAATCTGTTTTGGCCACTGCTTATGTCATTTACTGGTTCATCAGTGGGCCGGCTGTTAAGTGCCCTCCTCTTAGGGATTGCCTGCGTTTTACAAGGCACAATAAGACTGATCACACTGAACTCACTTGGAAATGAACCGTAGGTTATTTGTCCTGAGGCGTAAGCGTGAAAGGAATGACTGCCGCCCAAACTCAACAGCCCCACTGAACACATTCAACATCTCTTAAGTCACAACAAAAAGTTGACGAATGCATCAAGCTTGTATAGTTCTGTTTCTAGCAGCGATGCAATTGTTAACGTTCGTGTAACATTTCACTCATCACCACAACCAGATACTTGATGACTGTCAAGTCCATTAAGAGTAAAAAGAAAAGAACGAGACTGAACAAAATGACCACCCACCGAACGGTGCAGTGGTCATTAATGATAACTCCAGCACCTGTGTCAACAGCTCGTGTGCCTGGACGTAATGAGCGTGTTTAGTTCTGGAGGTTCTGTTAAGTCAAGTGCACCATGGCTGCAATTACTCACCATTGACGTTCATCTATCGGAACAGTCGACTCCCCTTTTTCAGTATTTGTGTTTTTCTCGAGGAGCGGACGGATTTGGTCTCTTTCAGTCACACAATAGAAATGCTGAAGGCCTAGAGGACACTTGATGTTTTTAGACCTGCTGAAATAGCAGCATTATGATCCGCAGCAGTAGGTGCTGCCAAAATTATATTGACCTGCACAAGAACACAGGCGAAGACTTCATTAGTTTTGTTTAAATGTTTACTGTGGGAAAATTACAACCAGATTCTTGGAGAGGTCTATGGAAGATCTATTTTGAAACAAAACAGAAGTTCAACTACACAATACAACAAAACATTTCAACTCTTTTGATGTGGGTTTTATAATCAGAGACAAACTTGAGTTTAAATGAAGCCAGCAAAAACCTGGATTGATATCAGCACGTTTTGAATGGATGGGTGTTGGACAGGCAAAATACAAATAGTTTATTATAGGATCAGAGTTACTCTGAAAAGACTTAATAAAACGTCATAAAAATTACTACAAATTATGCTCCAAATTGTCTAAAGCCATGAGTTATGAAAATTATCTTCTAATGGTTAAACTAAGTTGTTTATACAGTATTTCGATTGTTTAAAATAATTATTGGACTGCAGATCTTAGCTGGAATTGCTTTTATTACCACCCAGTCTCACGGCACATCGTTTGATTCGTTTGAATCTATTGATTCGTGTTCATGGACACTTTTCTCGAGTCAGTCAGCACAACTTTTTTTCGTGTCACTCAGCACGACTTTCGATATACAGTCTGCATGTATAAATATTTATAAACTGATATCACAGAAAGTCATACATATTTAAGAAAGCGTCTATAAGCAACCCCTTACCTTACCCCAAACCCTAAAATCACAGGCCCTAATTTAGCTAAAACGGACGCATTTTACGAGGTGGCAAAGCAACGATAAGGCCCACCCTACATCACAGGGAAAAGTCAAATCATAATAAAATGTACAAATTAGATCATAGGAATTCACACAAATGAGTACAAATAGGTACAAAGTTCGAACTACCAGATTGTGTTGATTCACATTTATACATATGAAAGATACATCTTATTAAAATACATTGTATTTAAAGTAGTGCTGAGTGACATGAAAAAAGGGGAAATTAATCAATAGATTCAATTTCATGGCAATGTCATGAACTCCCGTGAGACTGTGTTGTTTATTTATGATGCTACTGTACGTTATGGATAGCCTTGTTTACAAAAAAGTTATTGTTTTTGTCATACCTATTTGTTTATTTATTTATTTTACTATATTAAAACTATAGTATATTATTAATACCCTATTTTGCATTGCGTTTGCTTTTAAGGTTAATGGAAATGTCAGTAAAGTTAATAGATGAAAAATTCCTGGCTGAAAATGACCAGTACATTTTTCTTTTCCCATTTTATTTACTAGGAAAATAAGAGGTTTTTGTTTTGGGCCATTCCAGCCAACTCTGTACAGAAATAAGAAAACACTGCTATGGGATTACTATTGGCTGAGTTCAGGTTTTGGATCATCATCATCAGCAAAGTGAAATTACTGTTGAATTTTATTTCTTTACAATAAATTACACATTACAAAAATGTGTTACTGAATGTTTGGTCTGGCTGTTGCACTGCTCCTCTGAGCAAATATATGACATGACTTTTTACGCTATCGGTGTATATGCGCCTTTAGAGAATCTTCAACATTTCTAGCTATATCCTGAAGTGAACTTGTGAACCTGCCGCACACACAACTGCTCTATGTCCATATTTCGACACTTTTCCTCTTGCCCCGATGGTGTACCTACTATACAGCTTCTGCACTTCCTCTCTGTGTTGTTTTGGGCCTCTCTCTCTTTCCCGTGCCCTCTGGGGTCCAATAAGTCACAGATTTTGGGGCAGATTCGTAATATTTTCTAAGCACCCGGTTTCGTCTCTGACCTCAGCTCTGTTGTAGGCTTGCTCGGCCGTCCTTGTGGTTAAACTGAATTAAAGAGGGGGTAGCTCAACAGAAGCACTGATGCTGCTTAGCTTTGGGAAAATTAAGTCTTTGTGTACCATTAAAATCTCATTATGTCTTGCCTCTAAACCCTGAACACATCCCACCCACTATGTCAAATGTGGCCAGTTGTGCACCGCGCTGAAGGCACTGCAGAAATGTGTAAATTCTTTGTTTATTGCCTTGAAAACACTTGACCCTCTTGTTGACCCAAGTTGGGTATGGCATCCATCCCTGTGGAATGGACATGATGAGCTCAACGATCCGGCTACTGCCGCAAATTTAAGTGGAGATTAATAACCAAACCACAGAACAGTGATCCTGATTGCTTAATACTATACCCCAAACTAGAGTTCTGTAATGCTGAGTGGTAAAATAAAGTAGCATGTCTCTCTTGACCACTTTGACAAAAACAAGAAACCAAAAAAACAGACAAATCAAAACAACAGAGTTTGTTTACTTATGATGCTTTTGTAGTGCAATAATGCGATAAACAAGACTGTCAGTCTTCAGTTGGTCCGCACCCATAAATGAAGAAGTGTAAATGTATTTTTGGATTTTTTTGGTTAGCAGACCAAGATGTAGTATGGATGTTTTCAGTATAATTAAAAAAGTAACAGTTTAACTAAATTGAACTAAGACAAACATTTGGATGTTTGATCATTATTGATCATTATTATGTTAAATCAATATGTGTATTAGAATATAACAAAACTTAATGGCTTTAAAGAAGGTGTAATTTTTTTTCAAAATGTATTTGTTTTCTGTTGATTTTGGCCTCAAATGTGACACCAGTGTACTAAATTTCACATTAAGCCATAATATTTTATATCTAACGGAAAGCCTTAAGATGTATTAAGTAATGTTGTTTGTCAAAAATGGTCATTTTTAACGACAAGTAAGAAATATTTATCATATATTTCATATATATATGATTATATCATCATTTATTATTTTAAATAGTTGTGCATCGATTCATTCGTTCTGGACCATAGGTTAAATGGAAAAGTTTTTTTTAGAATATTTTAAAAGCATTTGAAAAATTAGTCACAATGATAATTCATATCACATTGGCCTTGAATATTACAATAGAAAATGTTATAAGACCTTAGTGGGTTATCATATAGGATGCAAAGGAAGAGTCCTAAAAACGGACACTGAATTGAACAGATTACTCATGTTTTCTCACGCTCTAGTCAGCTGTGCACATTTTTTAAGATGAATATTCTTCATGATGCCAGAAGCGACAGTTGTGAAATACCAGCAGTCTGTAACCTGATAATATGGCAAGATGGCTCGGCAGAAGGGTGTTATGTGTGATTACTAGACTTTACAGCAACATCAATCTGTTAAAAAGGAAATTAATACTGAGATACACCTTACGAGCAATAAAGCTCTGAAAGCACCTGGGTTTTAATAGAGAAGAGCTGTTTGAGCTATGAACTACGCAGCAGGTTGGATTTCTGGTGGATACAAATTTATGGCATTGCCCTGATTTCGTCTCAATGCTAAACATAAACACTGACAGCTGAGGTGGGATAGAGAGACCGCTTCTGGAGGTTTGTGTGGAATTTGATTTATACCACGTGAAGACTAACAAAGCCTTTAATTGGGTGTTCGGAGTGCAAAGAAAATTTATAGAGCAGCTGCCTGTTACACAACAGAACGGGGTTTATTTTCTGTTCTTCAAACACAAACAACATTCTTAAGGGTCTACATTGATATGACTTGCCTCAGGACTGTAAGGATATTGTCTTAGACATATAAGGGGTATATACGGTTTCTTTAAATACGACAAAGATACATGATGCATTCAACAAATTGTTTATTTAATACAATTTTATACAAAAAAATAATAAAAATGAATATTATAACATAAATGAAATAAAAAATTAAAAGGTATATTATTAGACACTAGCCAGACCGATAAACAAACACAGACCGGAAGTTAACGGCAGTCCAGGCACGTGCATCCAACGAAACAGTCTATAGACAAAAATATTAACAAACAAATAAATAAAAAGCCAATAAGAGCCCTGCAAAAGAAATACAGTTTAAAATAATCCGAGGGTGATTCCTCAAGAAGCTGCCTGTTAAAATACTAAGCAAAGTAACATTGAAGATGCAAAAATCTAACATTTTTATTTATTTATTGTCACAACACAATGCCGTATTGTTACAAATATATTCCACAGCATTGATAACTGTTAGTTAAAAATATATGTATAAACAAATATAAATATTAATATAGAATACGAGATCATAAACATTTGAGCAATAGCATATCTTGCAGTTGCATTATAAGTTCAACTGCGCAGTTTTTTGATCAAAGCAATAGTTCAAATGAATGGTTCGTGAAAAAATCAAGCTGTTCCTTTCAATTGACTTCTACATGAATTCACAGATCACTTACTCTAAATGGAACATGTGCATAATAGTCAGGAAAATCACACTGTGGTGTATAACAAATGCTCTTAAAGTGTTACAGTGGATGAATGTGTTCAGAATGTATGACTGTAGGCCGGTATTTCACTCATCCCTGCCAATCTAATTTGTTTCTCGGGGCGTCTGATTAGCTCTTGAATTGCTGTGATTATGAGACAAGCTCTCATGTTTTCTCAGCTGACAGTCAATTGTATCTAGCTGCAGGCCAGCAATTAGCCATCCTCTGCCCTCTAATAGTAAAAACATGGGCCGGCATTCAAGGACTGCATTTAACAGGAATCATGTCTTTATAAAAGGCCATGTTTACTTTGCATCCCTGAGTAACCCTACAATATAAAAGGCATTTAGAATGTCGTGGCTTCTTTTAGCATGATGGAGGAAAAACAGCGTTCACTTTTAATTTTCAATGTAAATTTGAAATCTTAACCTACTCTTTATTTTAGGGAGAACAGGGCTACTTTACTCTAGTGTCACATACATTCACATTCATTTAGAAAAACAGTACGTGTTTCAGTGCTTGCTTTTTTAGTTAAAAAATCAGAAAGAAAAAACATTTTTGTAACTAAGTTACTGATATATTTCCTTTGTGACAACTAGCCCCATTGTTCCTTTCTGTAGGGGACATCTCAGCTATTCTTTAAAGTTATCAACAAAAGCTAAAATGGCTCATGATCTTAAAACCAGATGGAAACAAATGTTTCCTTTGTCTCTGCCACAAAAGGTGGGGGAAAGTGGCCATGACATTTGTTTATTTTACTTGAAATAAAAATCTCCTTTCTCCCCTGAAACATAAACATTATTTCATGCCCATTAAGAGATGAGGTGGGTATGGTTTCAAGAATATTCTGTATATTGCCAAAAGTCACTATTACTCCAAGCATGTACTCCATGTGCCTGTACAGTACATGTGCATTATGTGTCTCCCTTATACAGTATACCCTGCAGATGACCAAGTAAATGGCGACCTTACAATACAAAGGACCACATGTTTCCCTAGACAAGAGAATGTTAGAACTAGACAATCCTGACTGCCACATACCATGTCAATCCACCAAAATGATCATTTACTTCACGTTTAGCGCTCTTTTACCATTTCATTTGCCTTCATCGACTACTGTGCGAAAGGGCGTCACTTAATTAATATTCATGAGCTGATAACGTATAGGATGAGCTGATAAGTTTTTTTCACAATAAAAAAAAACTTTTAAAAGGTCAAATAAACATTTTAATTCAATCCAAGTCAAAAGTGGGAGGGACAGCATACACGTTTTTTATAACAGAGGCTCCTCCCATTGAATTCAAAAGGTCCAGTGAAAAAACAGAAACATTAGAATCAATAATATCTTGATTCATATTTTATTTACATATTACACAAGTTTTATTAAAATCAAAATGACATAAAAAGCACAAA
Organism: Triplophysa rosa; assembly: GCF_024868665.1. Taxonomy (NCBI): domain Eukaryota; kingdom Metazoa; phylum Chordata; class Actinopteri; order Cypriniformes; family Nemacheilidae; genus Triplophysa; species Triplophysa rosa. The sequence goes on from NC_079898.1 coordinate 9,297,265, forward strand.
TATAATAAAGCAAACCCTCGTTGGTTTATTAAGACCTTGGCACCTCCCAATCAGGAAGTCATTGCACCCAGTGGGCCTCCTTTACTAGCTGCATGAATGAATGAATGAATGAATGAATGAGGCATTTATATGGCGCTTTGCACTGTATTGCTGTACACCCAAAGTGCTTTACAATCATACGAGGGGAGTCTCTCCTCAACCACCACCAGTGTGCAGCATCCACCTGGATGATGCGTCGGCAGCCACAGTACAACGGCGCCAGTGCGCTCACCACACACCAGCGAGAGGAGAGAGAGAGATACAGCCAATTCAGAAGGTGGGGATTATTAGGAGGCCATGATTGACAAGGCCCAGTGGAGGGGATCTGGCCAGGACTCCGAGGTTACACCGCTACTCTTTACGAGAAGTGCCATGGGATCTTTAATGACCACAGGGAGTCAGGACCTCGGTTTAACGTCTCATCCGAAGGACGAGCATCATCAAAAACAATGAAAAGACAGATGACAACTATTTAACCGGCCTTCATGAACTTTATGGTTGATGTCTATGGAGAGTGTAATTCAAGAGGAACCAGGAGTTAGTCGCAGGGGAATGTGTGGAGCATCCGTTGTGGATAAGTGATAAGATTGTTTGTAAGATTAATAGAGTGTGTCTGTGATGTGTGGTGTGCTGCACTGACAGCCCATGGGGGAATACAGGCCATTTGTAGTTCATGGCCATTTGATTTGTGACGTTGGGACTGACCCTGAATACGGAACGTTTTTGTTTAATTTTATTTCAAAATGTCAAAGAAATGAAGGAGAAATTGGATGCATGAAACTAAAACATAACTTTTAACAGTGCTACAGAGATCATGGATCATAAATGCATCCCATTGAGGAAAGACTCACTCATTGCATCATTCCTAGAAGTACTTTTGCAGGTCTAACCAAAAATGAATAAATAACTTTAAAAAAAGGGCCAACAAGAGAAGAGAAAAACAAGGTTACTGCTCTTATGAATATATATCTATATCCCATCTGTTTTACAAAGGAACGATTGCAATGTATAAATTTAAAATATTTCAGATATGCCAGTGAAAGCATGTGTCTCCAAATTCGTCTTTGTTTTTTGTCTTTTGGCCGTTTTGTCTTAAAGGTATGGAGTTACACGACTCTTCCGTGTTGTCCAATTGAACTGTTCAACTCCCAGCTGTCAAACTCAGCATGCAAAGATGCAGAGAGGATACCAAAGACCTCACATCAGCTTTGAAATCTATTATCACTCAAACATGTGTCAGCCTTTGTGAAAGACACTGCAGGCCTGTATCGAGCCAACGCTCCCACGCTGTACTCATCTTCCTCCTTTAATGGGGTCTGGAGAATGACAGGCTTGCAGCGCACACCCTTCTGCTTCACCAATCATGAGGTTTTTAAATTGGAAGTGCCGGAAGAATTGTTTTCTCTGTCCACCCCCTCTCCACACCTGTTCTGACTGCTTCCTCTCTTCAGCGCAGATGATCTGAGAAGCAGCAGGTTGATGGAAAGCAGCGCACATGTCCACGCACACACTCAGTCAACTAATTCAGCACATATGGACAGTGAGGAGCGCATGGGAGACGTTCTTGGGCTGTTGTCTTTGTCTCCTCTTTTTCGGATTGATTTTAGTCTATTTTTTATGTATTTTGATGCTGTTCACACCTGGTCGTTAACATGAGCGGTGAGAAATGGGCTTGGCTCACAGCTTAATGTTTTATTGCTCTTTGGATGAGACAATCTAATCTTTCCATTGAGAGATACACATTGATGTGTATTACAAAGTCAACGTCTGTTAGAGAGATGCATAAAAATCTCAGTGAGGTGGAAACGTGATGACGACTTTACTGAACGATGCTCTGATATGAGTTTTGTCCAACACCGAATGTTTTGAGGGGCGCGACTAACGCAGGTGTCTTGTATGAGGCATTTAATGTTTCTTGTGAGAACAGAAACATTTAAAGAGATAATTCACCCCAAAAATATTTCTTTAATCATTTACAAACCTGTATGACTTTCTTTCTTCTGTAGAACACAAAAGAAGATATTTTGAAGAATGTTGGCAACCAAACAACATTGGCCCCTATTGACTTCCATTGTAGGGACACAAAACCTTTGCATCCTAATAAATGTTAATAATCGTAAAATACCAAACTTACTGGCATCTGCAAGCAAATGAGGCTATACTGTTCTCAGAATTATTTTTATTTTTGCAATATTTTGCAATGATTTTTTTCACATGTGTAAAATTATAGACATCACAATCTTTACAATTAAAAACATATATTTTAATTGTATTGTTTGAATAAATGATTGTAATTAACCTTTAAACAGTATAACTATCATTTAAAACCCAATAAACTATATTGTTAGGGTAAAAAGCATGAGCGTTGAGCTTTATTTCAAAAAACCAAAAAATGTTTTGTTTTTAAGGCAAATACACTGTAGGTGTTTTTAGGACCACTGTGACTTGAAAAGAGAGCTTAGTTGCCGGAATAACCTTCAAAGTCACAGTTTTGTCAAGCCCACATCAAACTTTCCTTTTCGCATTTCATGGAGACATTGTCCAAGCAGACATAGGCACATGTGTCAGGCACAGGTTTGCCCAAAGACGTAATGCCGTGATGACAACTTACATTTCCTCTTCCAGAACCCATGTTATTTCCTGAAATGTAACCAATCATCAACTACCGTTCATAATACCTGTGTTTTGCATTGGGTAAACTAGCAATTTAACCGCAAAAAGTGGACAGAGCTTTGGGGAGGAGCTATGGCTTCAGTTTATAGGGAAAACGATCTGAGGAACAAAATTCAGTTGTGAAAACAGCCCATAGATCAGATGTTACCAGACAAACAAACAGACAGTCAAAGAATGCACTTTGACTTAATATAAAGGATACGCAGTGTGTGAAAATTCATCAACATTAAACCAGCCCATTGTTCATGCTGAAATGATTTTTACTGCACTGTGTGATTGTTTTTCTTTCTTCATTACAGTAACTAACTCCACATCTGTGCCCAGGGACCTGAAAGCACCTGTTTCTAATTAGGTCTTCCTCACACTTTAAGACAACTACAGCTAAATAGACCCAACAGATGTGACATTACTGGAGAGAGGGTGAGACAATCTGAATGGAAGTGGTTGGCAGGAAGGTCTGTAATGATGATGTGATTTCTTTCTTTGTTGGCACCTGTAGCACATCTTCAATGACGGATACAGCATGCATTTGTCAGATATTTTTATTCAAATTTCACATATTTTAGCGATTTCATAAGATTCAAACCTAGGACCTTGCTGTTTTCAGCACCAGGGTCTTTTGACTGAACTACCGGAATACCTAGATATATGGAGCGGTTTTGATCTCATTAATTATTCACACATAAAACACGATGCACCTAATTCACGTGCACAAATTATATATATATATAGGCCTACATTCACAAAAAAACAATTCACGTGCGTAAAATAAAATTCCACAAGCGCTAAATACAATTCACAGACGTACAACTGTGCACGAATATTTCGAAAGTTTAAAATGTATAAGTTTATCATGGAATGTGAATGTGCAAATCGTCACTGCTCATCAATCGCCATGAGTTTGTACAAAGCTGTACAAACTAGCCTTTAATGCTAACACTAGTGCTCTGCTCCTTGAGTTCTGTGCTCTCTACGATTATGATTGGTTGAATCTGATTGGCTAAACAGGATGACAACTCAAGTGGGAGGGACAGCGCTGCCAAGAGAGTAATAAAATACACACACACACAAATCCAAAGCGATTCACACGTGAGTGACGATTTGCACATTCACATTCCATGATAAACTTGTACATTTTAAACTTTCGAAATATCTGTGCACAGTTGTACGTCTGTGAATTGTATTTAGCGTTTGTGAAAGGTATTTTATGAGAATATAATTTTATTTTACGCACGTGAATTGTTTTTTGTGAATGTATATATATAATTTGTGCACGTGAATTAGGTTTTATGCATGTGAAACTGGCTACACAAGTGTACATCGTGTTTTATGTGTAAATAATTAATGAGAATAAAAATTGCTCCACAATATGGGTCTTAAATGGATAGTTCACACAAAAACGAAAATTCTTTCATAATTTATTTATCCTCATGTCATTCCAGACCTGTATGACTTTCGATACTCACAAAAAAAATATTTTCAAGAATGTTGGTAACCAAACAACATTGACCCCCATTGACTTCCATTGTATGGGCACAAAACCACTGAGACATTATCAAAATATCTTCATTTGTGTTCCACAGAAGAAAGAGTTATATACATGTTTTAAATGACATGAGGGTGAATAAATGTTGACAGAATATTTATGTTGGAGTGAGCTGTCCCTTTAAGTTCTGGCTAAAATAAAATGACATGCACAGATATTACCTGATGGCATTACAGTATGTGACCATTGTGACCGTTAGGAGAAAAGAAAGTGAGTGAAAAATGTAATAATTTCCTTGCAAATGTTTTTATAAAGCTTTCAAAATGATAGATGTGCCAAAGAGTGTTTAGTTAAAACTCCCGATAAGATTTGAGTCCAGTTATTACTTATTCTGTCAACCCTTTGCTTTTATTTTGCCCGAAAGTGTTGGCATATGTTCCTCACGCTCTGACACACTCATTTGTACAGTAGATTAAGAGCAGATTGTGTTGTGGGTCATTAAATCAGGCCCGTTTGTCCCGCAGGCAGACAGGTGTGTACGTTCAGTGTGTAAAATACTGAAGACAAAAAAACGTTCTCTCAATCTTCCCTGCAAAAGAATAAAAAAATGAAATTACCTGACCATAAGTGCTCAAAGGCCTATCATTTATTTGATGTGGATGTCAGCAATACTTTAATATCCAAAAAGAAAATGGCTTTGAGGGTGGAGCAGGGGTCCAATTATAGAAGTGTGAGAGAACCGTACAGACCAGAAGGGGGACTGAGGCTTTGGCTAACCGCCGTAACCCGGCACCAGCCATCCTTTGCACCTCAAATCGTTCCAAAGAGGGCAGCTCTGCATTTTGGCCTCTCTTCACTGATGCAGTGATGCTGATTAACATCTGCACAGCGGATTAGGACTCTCTTTTAACGCGTGCAACCCATAACAGTCCCAACATGTAATAAGGCAGAGCTGGAAGCCGAGGTAGTAATTTTGATATTTAAGAGCCACAGCTGTTTGATAGGCTAGTAAGAGGCTGGTTAGCAGTCACTTGGAAGATCAACATGTTTTGCTGGATGGGTCGCCAGCATCAAGAGAACCTTCAAAAGGAAAGCTCTGCCTTTTAGTTGGCACCATGCATGTATAAACCCATTCATATGGACTGGATTTATAGCAGTTTGAAGTCGTGGTCCTTGTGATGATATTGAAAAGAGCTGTGTGAATATTCATGCAATAAATTCTACATTTATGTTCCATAGCAAAACAATCGAAAATCATTCATTATGGATCATCTCCTTTGCCAAAGCTTTTGTCAAGTCAATTTGGTTCTGGGGTGCTTTTCACAACATGTGAGGAAATGGTAAAATTTGTTTTTGAGCATGTGGGTATTAACAAAATCGCTCAGACAGGGAATAACACATAATAGAAAGGAATTGAACAATGATGGTTTTCACGTTAAAACTGACACATTTAAACAAGAAAGAAGCTATTAATAACAACTAAGGTGTAATACATTTTATTAGGGCTAACCAACCATCTTGGCCATTAATTGTGTTTACAATGAGCTACAGTATACCTTACAGGGTAATATATTTAACAGGGTACATTTACATTTAGTTATTTAGCAGACACTTTTATCCAAAGCGACCTACAGATGAGGGAAACAATGGAAGCAATTGGAACAACATAAGGACAACAAAAAGCATAAGTGCAATAAAAACAAACTGGTCTCATATAGCCTACCACAGTATACAGAGCTAAGTTTTTTTTTTTTTTGAAAGTGTAGAAATTTTAATTTGATATTAAACACATGTGTGGTTAGTGAGTCACTGGTTTAAGTATAGACTTCTTTTGAAAACTAATTCTGAAAACCTTTGAGAATCACTTCCCATAATATCCATCCTTCAAGGCCAACTTGAAAAGATTTCTTGACCACACGATAAATGCACTGCAGTACTGATTTCTCAATCAGTGCCAAGTGTTAGTTAAGCATTAGTTGAGGAGGTCAATACATGTATGTAGAGACCTAAATCATTTTCCCTTTCAAGCAAAAATATATAGAATTGAGAATGACACAGTTAAAAATATGTCTAGTCTAAAATAAATAAAATCATATTTCATCTTTGAAACGATTTGTTGCAGTAAATATTTGCAGTATACATATGAAATAGATCGATTGAAACATTTTTAAATATTACTTTATCTTTTAGATCTTACTTTATATAACAGAGTAGGCAATACCGTCACTATAAAAAACAATGTACATACAGTATATGGAATGTTCTCTGAATGGAAGAAAAGACGGATGTTAAAATGTTTAGAGCATTGCTAGGGTGTTCTGAGTGGTTTCTATAGCATTCCTAGGTGGTTGCTAGGATGTTCTGGCTGGTTGCTAGGGTGTTGCTACTATGATTACTTTGATGTTCTGAGTGGTTGCTTATACGTGAGTGGACCAGCATATCGTTGTGGTTCTTTGCTTATATGAAGTGGATCAGGAATATATGCTGAGATCTTTAAAGATAATATTGATAATATCTTCACTCTTTGTGAGTTACAATAAATGATATTGTTTGATATAATGACATTTATCACATGTACTGTAATATGGCTGGGGTTGGGAATCGTTTCAATTTTATTGATTCAGATTCCAATTCCGCTTATCGATTTTGATTCTTATCGATTCCCAGTTTCGATTCCACAGTTGAAGTAAAAGATCCCAATTCTACCCCTTACCCCTACACTTTCCGTTTGGTGCGTTCACGTGAAGGGGTGTCTCGATTCTCTTTTGGTTGGAGGGGTAGGGGTAAGGGGAAGGGCCAGATAGCCCTTCAAACGAAGATTTTTCGGGACCTCACTTCAAACGAAGGGCTAAGAGAAATTTCCAACATGGCTGCTCACTCGAGCAAGCAGACCCATAAATGTAAGTCATTTTTACCATTAATAAGGATTTTGATGACAATTTTTCATTTTATGTATGATACATTCAATCTTGTGTTTGTATTTATGGTGATGTTCTTTTAACGTTTGCAAAAAAATCGCTAAAGTTTGCTAGCGGACAGCACTGATTGCTGATATTAGAAAATATATTTTTATGTCATATACCCGGTGCATCGGCGCATGTCCTCTGAAGTAACGTTAGGAGCTAGCAACGACATATGATGACGTATACCAGTGTAGTGGTGGTGTCCCATTTCTTAGCAGAAAATTTGTAACCCTTCCCCTTGCCACTTTGTTTCAAGGGGCAAGGGGAAGGGGCGAGGGGTAGGCGAAGAGGTAGAAAATAGAATTGGGATTGGCCCGTAGATATCCACCTGTATGGTAATTTAGCCTGCACTGTAAAACTTTGCTGTAGTTTTTGCAGCAGGTTTGCCAGTAACTTACTGTAGATTTAATTACTACTTAAAACACTTTCCAATTAGTACTGTTTTCAATTACTTTAATCAAAATTAAAACACTTTGACTTTTGAGATTCAAAATGAGCAAGAAGAGACTGGCATTAGCACAGCAACAAAGTAAAAAATGGCATTCTTCCTAGGCATTATTCTCTTGTTTTCTGTAAAAATATTTAAAACTTCTTAAATTATGATACATTTACATAACAAGAAAAGTGACCCAAGATATTTAGTCGAGTTTTATGAAAGAAATATATATAAATAAGGGTAAATTTAATGCATAAAACAAAATTGTACATTAAATCTACAGTAAGTTACTGGCAAACCTGCTGCGAAATTACAGCAAAGTTTTACAGTGTGCTTATTGACTTGTTTGCAAAAAATATATATGTATATATTTATGAGCACAGTTTTGTGTGTATTTACACATAGAAACAAGTTTTTTCTGATTTATTACAATTTGTATTATCATAGTTGAACTACATCATGGTTAAACTGTAGTAACTATAATGAAACTATGGTTAATTTGTGATTCCATGTGCTTTAATACAAATACTATAGTTAAACTATGCTTACTATAGTAAAAATAGCTATAATTTTCATATGGAGTTTTATTGAGATATCAGCAGATCATGCAACCCGTGTATTTTCTGAAAATATACACAGGATTTGATAAGAGGAATTCAATTTTCAATCTCAAGTATCCGATTCCTATTCCTTTCGATTCCGATCCGATTCCTAGCCTTTCGATTCCGAATCCAAATTGGAATTGATTTTCAATTCCCAACCATCAATATGGCATATTAATATTTCATGTGATCCTCTAAATTTAGAGCGAAAGCACGCTGCATCTTTAAAGATCATTCGCTGTCAGTGCCCATACAAGATGTTGGGCTCACTGCATGATTACTAAGTAGTTGACCAGAAAATTGTCATGTTCAAATTGTGTCCAGATGCCCTCGCATTATGGTTCACCAGATGAAATGGCTTTGCTTAATAACGTGCTGGGATGTTCTTGTGAAGAATAACAGACGTCGTTTCCTCGTGAGATGCATAGTTGGACATTTCAAGCTGGTCTGTTAAAAAAATCTACACTTCCACAACCTGTCAGAGATTTCATCTGGCAGTTTTAGTTTACATTTTGTCAGATTTTCTTGTGTCTTGCTCAATTGGCAATATTGCACAACTGGGGTTGCACAACAATATTAGATCATTTAATACCCATTGCAAACATCTCCGGCTTCATTTGTCATTCTAAAATCAACTGACCATGGTATAATTACAGACTCTTTCAGCATTTACCCTCCGGTTCACGTGTGTTATAAACCTCAGTGGGGCCATCAGAACCTCAGATGTGGCTGATAGTGGAATGGACATCTCTTAGTTTGACTAAAATCACAGCTGGATATGTGGGCCAGGAAATTCTCTATTAGCTTTTTAAAGCTTTCTGTGGGCCTGTGGAAAACCTACTATAATCTAATCCGCCCATGTGGTTTTGTCAGTGTAATTAGAGCAGGGACTGCTTGAGGTCGGTGATCTTGGTTCTGGAGGTCCAAAGCTCTGCTCCGTTAACCACACATCTAGTTGCTACAGACAGCAAAACAGCAAACAAATGAAACAGTAATTATGAATGGTGTGATCTCTTATTTAGAGATTAATAAAGAACCAGTCAAAGAAATATTTTGAAACCAGTGTAAGAGTTTAAGCATGACTTAAGCAGGAGAAATACAAGCAAACTCAATTGAGATGCAGTTTGACAAGAAGACAGGCAGCACTTGCGTCAGGAGCAGAATTAGATATCATTCAGTTCACTTCGTCCTTTCCAATAGTTGAGCGGAGCCAAATACTTCACTGACAGCCAACACGCTTGTGTTTTGTGTGCACAGAAGACAATTGTCCTTTTGTCCTCATGCATGCTTCTTTCTGATTCCTCAGATACCCTTTTTGCTTTAGCCTAGAAACCTATTTTTTCTTTAGAGATATTTGGTGTTAATATGCACATTTCCGTTAGTTTTAGTTCGTTGACTTTATCAGATGGTACAATTTGTTGTTGTTGTTTTTTCAGAGGTAAAGTCCCTCCTACTCAACTCAACACAGATTGCGATGAAAGGAGGGAATACTCAAAGAGCAAGTGGCCGAGGGGGAAGGCTAGTTTGTTTTACCTCTTGCTGATAAAGTTTTCTCAAACAGATCAACCAGATTCAAGTGGAATTTACAGCCACCTGTCAAATCACAAAACAGATCTCCAGGGGATATGAATGACTCAGTGTTTTGAAAGCGAAATGGGATACTTATATTGACATCAGTGCGAATTCACTAGTCTCTGGTTAAAAACAATGGTCAAAACGTAAACAGGGCTTAATTATGCTACAAGTAAATCCTAAACTTAACCTAAACATTATTCTGCAAATGCTCAGAAGCTTATTCTTTTAACATTTGTCTTGGCATAACTGGGTTCTACTGAATGAGCTCCATGAACCATCACACCAGATTGTTCCAGGAGACAGTTCCTGTAATAAGTGCAAAGGTAAGTCATTTCAGATCAACGGATGTCTGCTAAAATGACTACCTGCTTCTGTCCAAGGCATTCATTAAAAGCAGGGAGGGAAAATCAGACAGTAGCATTGATCTATTACTGTATGTGCTCTGCTTCCAAGGAGGACCTTTAGGTCAAAGGAAATATAAAGTACACTTTTAGATTAAGTTAACTTATTCTGTGAGAAATTATATTGTCAAATTTAATTCAAACCAGCTGTCAAATGTTTACATAATGTTTACATCTATGCAATTGGCAGGCATTTAGTGTTTCTGCAGCCTGATGGTAGAGCATTGCATTAACAGTGCAAAGGTTGTGGGTTATACTGTATATACATGTATATAAAGAGTTTGGTTCCAAAATGAGATAACTCTGTTTTTAAAAAAATTCAAAAATCATGTTTTTTTATTGTGCATTCCAATTAATATCAGTCAAACTGCAGTTGGTTTGTTTTGATTCAAGCCATAATAACTAAAAATACAGCTAACTAACACAATAAAACACAATAAAAACATGATAACATAATAAAAAACATGATTTTTGAAATGTTTTAAAAACAAAGTTATCTCATTTTGGAACCAAACTCTTTTCATATATATATATATATATAATTAAAGTATCTGCCAAATGCATGAATATTCATATCTCAGTTCTTTTACAGCCATAAGTGAGAGATTTTTATTTTATTCTCTAAATTTTTGCTGTCACACCATGTCACAGCCTATGCTTAGCTATTTGTCAACCACCCATATGCACATCTGATGTGACAATTAAAGTAAATGCGTAATATGCATTTTGCAGACTTTTATCCGAAATGGCTTACAGTGCTCTAAATCAATACTTTTTATTTTAAAGTGTGTTCTCTAGGGATCAAACCCACGACCTTTGCGCTCTTAACGCAATGGTCCCCACAGAAACACCTGAAGGAAACCATTTACGCACGTTGATGCACTCACGGCGCCTAAATATATCGTCCAGCCGAGTCGGATCAAAGCCGGGGTCAGCTCCTCCGTGAATCCCGCCCTACCGTTTAGCCTAAATAAACCGAGAGGAGGAGCTTGTGAGGGCCAGAGAAGCGCAGGGTCCTGTATTGAGCGCTGTGTGCCGTGGGCAGCGTGTGTCAGGTTTCACTCTGAAGAGAGACACTCAAGCGCGCAGCAGTCACAGAAACCCGTCAAATGGCACGACTTAACAGCACGGACAGCCCTTACTGAACTGCTCTCTCCATGCACTTCAATCAGCAGTATGCCCCTGGTGAAGACTGAGATTTTCAGATGAGAAGCGGTTATGCGTCAGTGAACCTTTAATTGCCTGAAAGACGACTTTTTATCACCTTATTTGAACCACGAGCCTGCTTAGCCCGATAAAGTTGTGGATAAAGATAAACATAAACTACGGCTCACAGACATGGAGGAGATGAAATCGAGAGTATCGCTGCCGTCCAGTCAAGGGAAGACTTGCGTTGAGCATCCTTGCCAAAAGCGCCTTTGGACAAACCACAAGGACCTTTGCGGTATATGCGTGTGCATCGCCCTGTGTTTGATCTCGTTTGGATTTTGCGTTTTGCTTTACCTGAAGACGTCGGAACTCCAGTCTAGGGTACTCAGTTTGGAAAATGAAAGAGATCCAAGGGTCTCCAGTTGGATCTCTCTCGAACAGGTGGAGCCCGTCCTCTGGAGTCGACTAGATAAGATTTTAGATGAGGTGAGCTGTTCCTTAATATTTCCTTAATAAATGTATTTTTTGTTTAACGTATAACCATTAACCAAATGATATACAATATGAATATGATTATACTTATTTTAATAATAGTAAAGTTTATTATTGTTAGCTATTTTTATTCATAATAAAAATCAACACAATATCCGTGCGCTAAAGCTGTTGTGAGCTGTCAAAACTTTTCCTGCTTGTCCAAGAAGAATGTTGTGATAAAATGTTTATGCTATTATTATGGATAGCTGCGTGTGAAATAAAAAACGAATATAATGTTATAAGATGTAAGTCTTGCACGAGTCTCTCCGAGATTAAAGTGAAAGAGATGTTTTTATGTGAAAGCGTTGCGTGTCAACGGAGGATCTTGTTGAATGTGCTCAGAAAGTTCAGTTAGTAAAGTGACTGACGATTCAAAAAAGGCTTCTTCTGGAAACAAATCCATGTGCATTTAATAATAAATGAAATATATATTTTTTATAGTTTTAATAGATAAGCACTACTACAACTCTCGCCCATATAAATTGTGAACGTTTCTCAGATTTGTTGGTCCATGCTTGTTTACGCAGAAGTCATTAAAATAATAAAAATAATTGGTCCTCAAAAAAGTCCTCAGAATGAATATTGAAAGTGAGAGTAGTCTTCACATAAAAAGTGAAAATGATTAAATGTTCATAATCTGTAACGAGACTTACTGTAGATCTATGATCAAACAATTCGCTCCACTTAAATGAACAATTGCTTGTGTTGCTGCCAGATCAGATTCCACTACATACCTCTAAATTCTGCACATTATATTTAGTTGCTGCCAGTAGGTCACATTCACGTGTTTAACCCTCTTTCTACAGTATTAGCAAACATAAATAATGTGATTCTGTATATTCCCATAACATACTGTTCATTATTTTTCTCATATCATATATCACGTTTTTTTAATATTCGTGCAGCATGGAACACCATGCAAGCTTGAAATATTGTTGTACAGCAGAAACATTATTTGTTGTGTAATAACACTTTGTGTCACCTCTTGACCACCTGTTTCACATCAGCATTCCAGCAGTTGGGCTCTCATCAGGTTCAACAGTATAGCCAAGCACACGTTGTCCAGTGATGTAAGAGAGCCCTCGGTATTGAGGTGGAGAAAAGTCAGATATGCAGTCGCCTGCAGTCCTGGTCCATTCACACTGGCCTCTGGTGGTTCATCACCTAGCTGCATGTAAAATATGTGCAGTGTTGAGTCTTCATAGGATGTTGCAGTATATGTAGTGTTAATGAAACAAAGCAGACTCGAGTAAAAAAAGAAGCCAGAACACATAACAGTTAAGAAGTGAGATTTAATTACATTACAGTGTGTGAATAATGAAGAGTGACTTACAGGTGAATCTTACTAAACCTGTATAACATGTGGGTCAAAGTTTACCTCAAACTAAAGAAATGAAGCACATTTTGATTCAGTTACATTGTATTTCTCTAGAGCTCTTCACAAGTGTGCTACAGTATGTTGCCTAGCACCTTTACAAAAAATATGTTTTAGCACAAATTTTAGGACCCAGTTTGTTTGTGAAATCTTTTTTAAATGTATTTAAAGTGTGTTTTTCTGTGATGTGTTATGAAGGGCAGATGTTTCCTATAAACATACTGACAGCAAACATCTCAGTGTCACCATAAAACTGCACATAAAGCTCTACAGTTACTCACGTAAAGTGCTAATGGCAAATCCACTCCGTGTGAAAAGTATCTGTTGATATTCGGAATGTTGCAGATTTTAAGAATTCGTGCCAGAAATGCGGTTGTAACAAAGAGGTGAAAAGTCAGAGATTTAAAGGGAGATAAAGTCAGGCCTCGGGGCATGAAGTCTTGGGGTCTTAGTAGTGAGCAGTCACTGGAATTGTAAAACGTTTTGTCATCCTTTCAAATATAGATTGTTTAAACCAGATCAAATACTTGGTATTGAGTTACCATTAAAGCCTGGAGTCCGAGAACGTCCCCTCCCCTCGAACCCATCCCTGAAAGCTCTGAGGCATCAGCTGTCTCATATCATTATCGCAACGTCACCATTTACATCACACAAGTCAGCTTGATTACATCATTTGCATGTTTTTACTTCTGTAATCTGACGTATTTCTGAGCGAAACAGGGCGGAAGTTCAGTTTATTCAACAGTAATTGATTAGATTGTGAAGAGTATAGCAGTATGGAGTCGGATGGTTTGAAGAGAGGGGCTGAAAAATAAGAAGGATTTGTGATGTCATAAAGAAATCTGCATCATTATTTTCTTTTAATCTTGTTCAGGGTGTTCTCAGCATGTGCGACTTTCCATAATAACTTTTTATCAACTGTTAGTGTTTGCAAAAAAGGCCGTGCTTCCTTTTTACATTTTTTATGAGAGCATTAGGGATATGCAGGTCCTTTCTCCCAGTTTGACGTAAAAACGATGCTCATTTTTTCTTTTTGGACGTTATATGGCCTACTGGAAAAGCCAAACTTTTGGCAAAACGTGTTTTATGTACATTATCCCTTTATATTGCTCCTGTGGAAAAGTTGTCGATGTTCAGCACTTGTTTCTTCCAAACTGTAATGCATTTTCCATAGCTTCTGTGCTCGCGCAACAAACCGTCTGTTGGTTAAACCCAGCTGTCACACTTACAGTTGATTTTCATCATAACGCTTTTCAACTTTTCCTTCTTTTCTAAATCTCCACTAGCTCTATTTCGGTTTTACAATATCTGCGATCCTGCCGAGGTCTGTCGTGTGGAAAAACCGCCACAATAGCTAGTAGTGTCTGAGAGCGGTCTGAGTAAAGACTTCTCCAGCTGGGACGTGGGTCTGCCAGTATCAACCAAATAAAGCCCTGTAATGGTTTTTGGTTAATATAAACTGGGGCAAGAAAAATGTCTGATAGCAAAGCTATTCAGCTCGGAGATAAAAGAAGAGATAAACGGCGCAGACGTTCGGAGAGCTTTATAGTTTGGTCGTAAATGTGGACAGTCGATGATTGTTCTAACAGTGAAATGGCATGGCACAGTGCGGGTATGACTATTACGACTGGGGTTTGTAAACTTGGACCAGAGCTACAATAGTAGCTCTGTTTAATGTCACTCGTGGGTTGTGGAAAATTAATTTTTAAAGAGAATCAACTGTTCTTTCTTTCCTGGCCGTCTCACTTTTCGGTTCACTTGGGTACCTCCACTCCAACATGTTCGAATTGTGATATGGTAATGATGGCATGTAAAAAGATTGTCGATCTACTATAAGCATTGTTAATCAAGTAACTAACAACACAGTTGCACCTGTCAGTGCCCTCACGACACACTGCTATGCCTCCGTTAATAGTACTAACAACTCCAGCTATACAGGGGCGATAGACGTACATCCCTGTTGAAGGTCAGACCGCTGAATATATTTGTAAATCTATTGAGGTTAATCTGTTCAGACGTTTTAGGAAACTCATTTGTAGGTAATCATTTTGGCCTTGTTTGGCAATTCTGTTTGCTTAAAGAGAAAAATGAAAATTCTGTCATCATTTCAGGTCACCAACCTGTATGACTTACTTTCTTTTGCAGAACACAGAAGAAGATATTTTGAACAACTTTGTTTCCCATTGACTTCTACTGCAGGGACACAAAACCAATGCGTGTTAGTGGGTACCGTCGTTGTTCGGTTACCAACATTCTTTAAAATATCTTCTTTTGTGTTCTGCAGAAGAAAGACGGTCAAACAGATTTGAAATGACACGAGAGTTAGTAATTGATGACAGAACTATCCCTTTAACACGCTTTAAGTGTGTGCCAACTGTTCCAAAATGTTTTGAAAAATCAAGAGGCTAAAAAAGTGTTGTGTATTAAACTTTTCGTTTGTTCATTTTGCAGAAATTAGCAGCACGTCTACCGAAGGTCCGGACGGCCCGGGACGCACCCCACAGCTGCCTCTGTCCTCCAGGTACAGTACTGTTAACCCTCCGCTGATGTCAACACACCTGTGCTTTGCCCATGGCTTCCGAAATATATATTGCGGTTAAGCCTTTTTCATGGAACTCTTTTGAACATGTTTTCTGCAAAAAACGTCTCTTGTTTGCAGACCTGGGAAGAGACTCCTTTTGTGCCTCCCAGCTGCAAGATAGAGACCTGATCACAGTTGACTAGATCCCAGTTCTCTCTCTAAATCCAAAGATTGAAAAGAATCCCTGTTTTATAATAAAAAAGACAAAAAAGCTCCCCCTTTCCCGACCCATCCACCCAATACCACAGCAATGCACTTGTGCCCTCGGGCTGGCATTACTGTGATGACAGGTGCAGTCGTATTTCGGGCACTGTTGGCAGTCATTGGTTTCACTTTGTGTTTGAGTGTGTTGTGATGTAAGGAGGGGTGTCGGCATTGGGGTCATCTGTCCGTTCCCGAGCACAAGGAACGGTCAGCATGGTAAATAGCGTACGACTAACACGTCTAATCCGTCTAATCCGTACTAATTCATTCAGCAGGGAAATGTGTGTGTTCTCAATATCCTTGACTTGGATTTGTTCAAAGATTACAAAATTTCGATTTTTGGTTTAATATTTTACACTGTAAGTTTGCAGTTTCTTTAAGTGTTTTACGCTGTGCTTGGTTACTTTCGTCAAGTCAATATTTGACAAGACAATATTTTGGATTTATGATTTCATTACCAAAACCAGTTAATTTAGATGTAAATACATGAAGCACATTTTTAAGTTGACTGACCAAATGTTATCCATTTAAAACCTATTAAAACGTCCATAAATCTGCTAGTCCCCCATAACGGTGTGGTTTTCACACAGCTACGCTCTTGCATGCTTTCCCAACATAACCTCCAGATGTCAGTCATTAGACGACAACCCTGTATGTTATAGCCTACATTTGTGTGTGTGAGTTTACACATCTCTGAGCAGGCCAGATGGTGCACACATCATAGTGTTAATTGGTCTAGTCAGTACCAGTCATTGTTGTGTTAACTGAGCGTCTTTAGACGGCGTAGTGAAATTGCTTTAAAATGGATGGGTACTTGAAGGGAGCGCAGCCTTTTGGACCAGGTGTGCCGACCGTTTAACAGCAGGCGTCCCAGATGATGGCCGTGTTTGTTGTTGTTTGGTCTTTATTGCTGCGCCGTGGGAAAGTGTCTGATGTCACTGTAAAATCTGCGGTTTGACTTCATTTCAGCCATTTGATGAAAGCCAGTCAAAAGATCAGCGGAAAAATGGATTTCCTGTTCCAATAGAAAGCTTTGCAATGAAATTGACCATAGTTCACAAGTTCGGTTCATATACGGTGTGAATGGACAGGTTTTTATAATGCGTCTTCACATACTGTATATGTCGCTCTCGCTGTGGCCAGCTGCCGCCTGTCAATCATTTCAGAACGCAGTGTTCAAATGGCTTCCATGCCATTGTTTATTTTGAGTGCCGAGGGGCGGGATAGTGGCTTGTCTGTGGCCCTTTCATCAAATGTACACTCACATGCACACGTAGAACATTGATTTAATGTTTCAGCAAGTGAAGAGGTGAAGTAACTTTCCCATCCGTAAATTATAATGACATCAACGCGTAAACAAAATACATGCTTTACAAACATTAGTGTATACTATACAGCACCTCTTCAAGATTTGTCACATAGGAAAGTGTTTTTTCTTGGTATTTTTGGTAAAGTTTGTGATTTGGTAAGATTTGGTTAGATTTATGATTTGAGAAGTGCAGGAACTTTTGTTTCTGAGGAACTGGCATCTTTTCCATGCTGGACATGAAGATTTCCATCGGTATCTCGCTTGGGGCTATGTTATGATGTCAGAATGCCTGGCACATGGGTTTGGGGAATGTTTCAACACAGCCAAATGAGTTTATGTTTTCTGATTTGAGAATCTCAAGGGGATTCAGAGGTTAAGTTCACTCATGTTTAAAAGCTCATTTGGTCCTTTCGCATTCGCTCTGAAACACACCATGATTTGTTTTTATTAACAAAGTCAGAGCCAGTTCATACAAACTAAATTCTGACACTGTACAACTATTGCAGAATGTATTTGTATCTTGTAACTTATCATATCCCCTACACCTTTAAAGGGATAGTTCACCAAAAAATAACAGGCATGTTATGAATTACTCATCCTCAAGTTGTTCCAAACCTGTATACATTTCTTTGTTTGGTTGAACACAAAGATTTATGGGTCACAATTGACTACCTTTAAAATGGTAGTCAATTGTAGTCAAAGGTGCCCCAAAACTGTTTGTTTTTCTAAATTCTTTAAATATGTTCTTTAGGGTTCAACAGAACAAAAAAAGAAATGATACAATAATTCTTTCAACTATGGGAGTTGATGATGCCCCAGAAATCTCAATTTGCTAACATTCTTCCAAATATCTTTCTATGTGTTCAACCAAACAAAGAAATTTATACAGGTTTGGAAAAACTTGAGGATGAGTAATTTATGGCAGAATTTTCGTTTTTGGTGAACCCAAAATCCCTTTAAGATAGAACATTTAGAAATTGTGTGTTTATTCATTAATGATTGATTTTTGATCAATAAAAAGCATAATCGTTCTTTTGTTGGTTCATCAGGAGTGTACACCATTGTAGTTTATAACTTTGTTAATGTTCATTGTGCGTGTTGTTTAGCTGTGACCTCAATGCGTTCTGAACAGATGTGTGAATATAAACATCATGATTAAAAATGGCATCTGTGGCTTGTCATCGATGTCACAGTTCTGTTGTGAAGCATTGTTGCTATTTTAGCCGTCAGCGGAAACAAGAATATAGTATGTATACATAAAGACAATGATATATGAGTCCAAAAAATGTGTAGTGTTTATAGGGTCTTTTTGCAAGGGTGGTATGAACCAAATGCATGCCGATCGAGGTGTGAAGAAACTCTGTCGATAGTTTCATCAAGGTGATGGATATTCGTCTTTGTTCTTTCAGAGATTTGTAAAAATTAGCCCGAAGCCAATTGCTGCCAACAGCTTTTTCAGTGTACAGGAAAACTTTCATGACACTTAGATTGAATCCAGACCTCCAAGCTTCCAGAACTCTCCTGAATCCACACATTGTTTGCACAGAACCTGAATGGCACTTTTTTGGACATACTTGGTAGGAAACTGAGAGAGAGCCCCCTCTATAACCCCCATCCCCACCACCCTGGTCCTATTTCCACAAAACATCCGATTGCCCAAAGGATTTAGTGTCTTTGTGACTGAATTCAGACCACAGGCCAACATTGGTGACATAAGTGGAGTCACAGGGGGCTGTAAGGAATGGGCAGCTATCTTTGGATGCGTGCATCACAGTTTGACTTCTGTGGATTTCTGTGGCGGCTGTAAAGGGATGGATGAGGGATTTCATTATAAGCCCATCTGAGGGGATTAATCACGAGAAAAAGTGAGCGGAGGATACAGACTTCTAAAGCCCCAGGATACACTAGCAGGAAGTGACATGTGACACTTTTCTGTTGAGTTTCATTCAAAGGAAAAGTTAATCCAATTTTTGTTTTAAAGCATTTTCTCACCCCCATGTCATTTCAAACATATATGACGTTCTTCTGCAGAACACAAAAGAAGATATTTTAAAGAATGTTGGTAACCAAACAACATTAGACCCCATTGACTTCCATTGTATGGTCACAAAACCACTGAGACAGTTCTCAAAATATCTTCTTTTGTGTTTGACAGAAGAAAGAGTCACATACAGGTATACGAGATAAGGGGTTAAATAATGTCATAATTTCTATTCTTGCGTGAACTATCCCTTTAAGTAGTACAAATGCCTATTGTATAGAGCTGTACAATGAAAGTAGAGGATATGGCTCATTTGGTCTTGCGAGAACGTGATCAGAAAGACTTCAATGTCTTGTAAAACGAGTGACAGAATGAGATATTGTGGAGATCTATCTTTTTCTCAGAAAACACCTCATAGGAGATTTCCATTCACGAAAACTGTTAGATTAACATAGAGGAAATAGCTTTGATTTATTTGGCACAGTGATTTTTTTTTCATAAAAATCGCACACAATACACACAAGGTCGTGGTGGACACGCAGCACATGGTATGCTGGGCACTCAAAGAATGGCCAATGTTTAATGACAGACCAATGCAGACCCCCAGGACTGGATCAAAGAACACTTTGTGGCTGAGAGAGATACACCGAAAAACAAAGATGCAACCTCACCGTGCCCATGTGAAGGGGAGGATCAACGTGCTTAAACATACAGTACATTAAAGCCTGTTCATATTTTGTCTTGAAAAAAGAGCAAAAGTTGCAGTTAAATATGGCTTTATGTGCTTGTAAACAAGCAGCTTCCTTTAATCTTCACAGCGGGTTCAGGTGAAAGGGTCGTGCCGCTGGTTATTTAAGGAGTTCCAAGTTCACCTTGACGTGTCTGCTGACAGGAAGAGGGGCTTTTGGATCTTGTTTCCTCACCCATGATTACTTTACACCACAGCTGCCAGAGAGCGGCCTAACTTGGTAGAGGTGCAGTCCGTGATTCATGGCCGACACAGACGAAAGAACGCTGTGTGCGAGGAACAAAATTCAGCATTGAAGAATTGGCGCCCTTTCAATTCACGAGCTGGAATTAGGAGCGAATTTTGTGAATGTCTGGTTTTCACATAATGCATCTCCTGCTTTATAGTCCAGTCTTCGTGAGAATAAGTGGTTGGAGGAAATGCACGCATGCTCCACTGCAGTTGGCCGAAAATGAGCCAGTTTTTGTGTGTATAGATGCATAATAGTGAATTTGTGTGGGTCAAATTAGGTGTAATCAAACTCCATTAACCTGTTTAACATAAAAAATGATATGAAAATGCACATGAAAGCTTGTCTATAGATATATTGGAATATTGTTTGAAGTATAATGGATTTGGTCCACAAAAGTGGGGTTTTGAATTGCAACCAATGGCCCCCTCCTTTTCTAAGCACTACGGTGGCTGACACAGGACTAAGATGTCGTCACGTTTCGCTTTTTTGTCGAAGGAGATATCGTATTTACGAAACGCGCTCTGTAGAGGAGTTTGTCCGTTTAGGGCTAATGTAGAAACAACATGGTGAATTCCATGTAAGGGGACCCGGGATGTATGTAGATAGAAATAATTCATTCTAAGATAATAAATACATAACGCTTCATTATGTAAGGTCTTTATACACCTCTAAAGACAAAGTTATGTAGGCCTATAATATATTGCATTTCTGTCAATAGATCCTCCAAAAAATGACACATTGGACCTTTAACAGACATTTTCTTGTTTGTCCTATGACCTGAAACAAAAGTATCTAAATATAGACACTTCAAGACAAACAGCAACATACAAAGTGATGGTGATTTACAATGTTGTCAGTGTTGATCACCCAGATTTGATCCAGACTGCTTGAACAGGAATTTGAATTAGAAAGTGTCCGCAACATTGCAGCAGACGTCCCCTGAAGTGCCTCAATACAGACGTTCAGAAATGAATAGGAGTTCAGCTCTCAAAGGTGCATTTTTCTCAACAGTAAGCTATGGGAATCTCTCACAAATATTTTGAACGCATGGACGTTTTGATTTTCTTTGGACACAAACCAACAAACACAAACATCTTCCCAGCGAGTTTCAAATTCAGAGAAATTTGAAGTACTTCTGCAGATGGTGATAAAAATTAGCAGTAGGCTGAAGCGATGCAATATCCCGGCTGAACAGAGGAGCAATTTCAGATGCTGTGTAAATTCGATGTGGTCATTTTTACGGAGCTATTTGAAATAAGGCTTTTTAGTCACATGCTGAAGGCATTGTCTCGATGTTAAACCTGCAGAGCCAAGCTTCCTAATCTTTCTGGCTCCTAACAGCTCATGTGTGTTTGCCTCCCCTGTTGGATTCCACTCACTGTGCACTCAACGTGTCTGTCAGAAGCATTTGGCTTCTGTTGTTCATTGATAATGTTCTCCTCAGCTGTGAGTCTCATTTGCGGTCGCATTTTTGTCATTTCGTGATCTGTCATGTGACATCCGAGAATCTGTGATGTCATATGGTGCGTCTAAAGGCCTCTTTTAATTGAACAGAAGCAAGAAATTTTTGACTTTTAGAGAATAATGCCTTCAGTTTTGGTATGTTCCTCAAAGCTATCGTATGGCTTTAAAAGACATGGATTATAGAACAAGTCATATGAACCGCATTTACACTCTTAAAAATAAAGGTGCTTCAAAATGTTCTTCGATGCAATAGAAGAACCTTTTGGCTCCATAAAGAACCTTTAACATCTGAGGAACCTCAAAAGAAGAAAAAAATATTCATTTTAATGCCACTGAAATAAAATAGTCTCATTATTTGGTATAGCTGGCATTGACGTCAGATTAGTTGCCATGTTACGCTGCATTTCTGGGGAAGCGTACAGATGCTGTATAGCACTCAAAGTGGTTCTTTGCTCGTAATCATACTTTTAGTGCTAAAGTGGTGCTTCAGAGGTTCTTTGGGGTGACCGAGGTGCTGTATAGCACCGTTTCCATACAAAGAACCTGTTAAGCCCCTGTATGGTTCTTCAGCCGTTCTATATAGCACCTCAGTCATCCCAGAGAACCGCTGAAAAACCACTGAAGCACCAAAATATGGTTCTATACAGCACTATTTTTTATATATAGTTGTAGTTACTACAACATCCCGTACACTAGATGTTGCAATGAAAATGTATTGAATGGGAATAAAAGTTCAGATAAAACTACTAGAAAGCAGCCGGACCATGGACTTTTAGATTTAGATTCATTCCATGAGCCTTATAGTCTGATATCAGAAGTCCAGATGCATATGTGATCTGTGTGTGGATGTATTATATGTGGTCCTTAGTTCCGTTCCCTTGAGGCACAATATGTGTTGGCATCATCTGTTGAGGCCCCTCACGTGCCCCAGACTTCCTGTGGGCATTAAGGTGCATTCCACTCAATGCCGCTCAGATGTTAACAGCTCTGGGCAGACATCCAAAAACAACAGTTTTTATTGAATTTGAAAGAAGCAAAAATCCCATATTGGACTGTTTTTGTACCGCAGGCTATTGCTGTAACGGTAGTTGAAATTGTAGTAGCACATTTCTGGAGGTCGTGTGTGTCACCTTTTAGAGTCGAAGACTAATTAAGTGCTCGAAAGTCTTAGCAGAAGAGGATGTCAACAGCCAGTCACACAAGCACAGCCATCCACTAATATACTGTAGTTTTACAGTGCATTCGGAAATATCCAAAAGTGTGTGTTCTCTTGTGCTCAGCTGTAGAGTTACTATGAGAATTTTTTTGGAATAAATTTGGATTCTCCTGTCTAACTGCTGAAGATGGGCTATTGTCAGTGAACAAATTAAAGTCCATATTCTGCATTTGTATCTTGCTATTATTTTGTATTTTTAGTCATTTTGCAAAGTAATTATTTCTCATTTTCTCACCAGTGCAGCAGACCAAAGTTTAATTTTATGTAAAAAAAAAGTTTATTGACGTCTTACTCAGTATTCTTTTGGATGTAAAATTGTGCAAATTATTAAATACATTTGCATGAACTCAAAATCAAAATATGACAAAAAAAATCGAATTAATTTAGAAATATTTTTGTGCCAATTTCCATTTTCATTGTATAGTCTTTCCACAGGCAAATTTTGTCAGTAAAATATAAAAAGGTTCTTAAATGGAAAAACACATGTTGAATGTGTGAGTGTGTTGAGTTTGTACTGGGAAATGTGAATTAATTTAGCAAAGTTATTCATTCCTGAAGGCTTGATATACAGAGTAAATGAGATGCGTTTGTGTATTATTAAGTGTCTTTGGAGGCATGAGTCAGTATGCATGAGTCAGTATGGGTCTGGAAAAGCGGTCTGCTTTACATCAAACTTTCATTTAGTACGGAAGCACAGGTTTAGCTATTGTGTTCTTTGGAGAGAGATGGATCGCTTCAGTCAGCATAAAACTACACAGGTTCATAAAACATGTTTTTTTTTGCCTTTGTAAGTAATTACAGTCATCTTTATAATATATAACATGCAAGCACTGATTTCTTTCTTGCCCTCCAAAGCAAATCTGATCTAAATCTGATGTCAAAATCCCTGTTAACACAATTTGATTATGGCAGAGGAGTTCAGAATCCCCTTGTGCTGTCTAATTTAAAGATTGGTTTTAGATTAATGTGCACATGTGATCTTGTGTCTCTGGATAGCACAGCAGTGATTTTCAAGAATATATGATGTGTAAAGTTTTAAAGAAGTGGAGATCTGTTGTCATTTGAAGGAGTAGTTTTATCCCTAACACTTGAGCTTTAGGCACAGAGTGATGAAGAAATCAGACCTCTTCTGAATAAACCCTTGGCATCAATGTGCTCAAGTCAAATAAGGAGTAAAACAGCTGGCCCAGTATGAGAAAGACTTACCTGCTCTCTTTAATCTGCACATCAGGCTTTTATTTAGTAAATGGCTCTTAGGGCTGTGCTTATGTGTCATTTACCATTACATTTAATTTCCTTTCATACGAAACCAAAAATCATTCGATTTATGACGTGGATGTCTGTGTTGTAATTTCAAAGAACGTTAAAATGATTATTATTAGTTATCCATGTTGTCAAGTTAGTTTAACATTTGGTTAATATAGTTTTTACTTTTATTTCACCTGATTATTTTATTTTTACTTTACATATGAAGTTTGGGGAAATGAATAAAACTTGTCCTTTCAATTTTTAATTCTGTGTGAAGCATTAATTGAAATGGGTATTGGTATCATGACATAAAGCCAGCATTGGAGAAAAAGAAAAAACATCTTTGAAATTTGTTTGATATGTCGATTTCATTTCATTTATTTGCCCTAAAGTTACTGTGATGGTTGTCTGAAGTTCCACATCAAAGCCCCCATGTTACTCAGGTTTCTTTCCCACCCAAATGAAGCACTTAAGATCTAATTAGGCCCATTAAACAGATAGGCAGCATTTCCTTTTCTTTGTTGGTCCTGTCAAGTCAAGTAGCTTGTCACCTTCTTTTTTTGCTGTGGCCTTTCACAGTTTACCTAAATCAGTCCCCATTTTCAATCCTCCTCTTTCATCCTCTCTCTCTCTTTCAAGGAGACTTTTAAATAAAAACACTTTTACGTTTAAGACAAAGTGGGAACAGAATCGTACAAACAGAAAAGTATAGATTGGGTTAAATTAATGCGATTTTACTACAAAGCTGTTTTGTGGAAGATCTTTTGATGTTTTTGTCTGCATGCCCAGGAAATCACAATTTTATAAGTAGCAGTGGGCAATAACATTTTTTTTTATGTGTAACACGCCATTACTTATGACATCTCTGAAATTTCTTATAACTTTTAAACATTTACAGACTCAACTGTGAAACGCTAAGCTAGGGGGAACACATTTTGAAATCCCTCTTTATATAATTTAAATTAGCATAGTTAGGATCATGTACATCCACATATTTACATGATAAAATGATATCACTTCTTATGTCTATGTTCCTGAACCCTAAGTGTTTTTTTTTCTGTCTTTGTTACGTTTCGGAGGAAAAGCTCTGGTATTTCTGTGTTGTGCATTACTGTGGTTTCTCGGCTCTTAATTTACTCTGTAAATTGAACTGTAAAGTAGAAAATAATTGGGAAGCTCAGTGGGGATTTATCGGTTAAACTGATCGGTTGAAGCCTGAAATCCTTCGGATTTTTTATTTAAGGAAAAACTCAAATACTCCCACAAAGCAATTACTCCCTGCTTTGGTCTTGGAAAGATGTTAGAAGTGAAATTTCCACAGATCCACACAAAAAGGAGGTGTATGTGTTTAACAGGGACACTGGATACTGACCGAACTTCCATTGTTATTGACGTCAAAAGCTAAAGACCTATGCTTGACAAAAAAGATGAAGCATGAGTAAGAAAAAATGGGATGAATTGAAGGAAAAACTCACTTCAGTAATAGGAGTATAATATCCAAATACCTCAGGCCCTCACTTGACTTTAATCTATCCAACATTGAGCTTGTGAATGTGGATAAGAATAAACATAAAATCTATAATTATAGAATGTATATTTTTTTATTAAAATCATTTTTATTCTTACTTCAGAGGAACACAAATGTAGAAAGCAAAGAATATTATGGTGCTAATAAATAAATGATATGGTGTATGGTACTGTCAAAAGGCACCATAAAGAAATGACAGGTCTTCTAAAGCCATACAGTGGCTTTGTGTGAGGCATAAACATGAATAATTCAAAGAAAATCTTGACATCTTTCCTGGCTCTCCTTGGCGCTTTAAGAGCAGAGTTATCCAAGAGTGTCAGGGACAATTCGTTCTTTTGATTTGGATCTTAAGGGTAACAAAATGTTGACAGAGTTTTCATTTTCAGGTGAATTATTCTTTCAAACTGCCAGTGATACAAGACAGATACAGGTTTAGTGAAATGCAGAGCGAGTGTGATTATTTTCACATACTTCTGTTGTCTCTGTCCCTGATTGTGCAAATGATTGACACTTATCAGATTCAATAGGCCAGACAGAAAGTGAGTTCACAGACTGTGTAGTGAGACAGGACTCCTGTCCTGTCAACGTACTTCAGGCTTCCCAGAAATCTGCACGTTAACTCTTTTTATAAGGACTGTGGATCTTGCCAGCCGTACGACATTTTAATGGACTCTGTGGGAAATTATGTAAAATACTCTAAGAACTTAAGACTACTGCCAAATTGCACAGAAGTATACAGAGTTGAAAAAAGGGGAATCAGTTTTGTTAATGGTTTACAGTTAGGGATGTAATTGGTCAAAGACTGTTTTACCACAAAGAAATGTTTACTTGAGACAAATGAGCTTTTCAACCTTTCAGCTGTTTTATCAATTGCATTGTAATGGAAAACATCAGAGGTGTCTAAAAAAATGTGTACGCGAAATACACTTTTAACCTCACCTTCAATCCAGTTGATTTTCTGATAAGCAGACTTAATGATCTCTACGTATGTTTGTAATTATTTAGGTCAGAGGTCAGCTGCAGTGCTCCGTCAGCCCAGTGCTGTTAAGATGTATCAGATGCCCAGCAGGCCCTAGGGAATGACTTTCCCCGCTGTGAAACAAGATTGCCAGCATCACTTAGTTTGTGTGTTAGGGAACCGAGAGGAGCGATCAAACATGCAGAGGAACGGTGGGATGTGATCATATACAAACATCTTAACTGCCCGACCTTCCCCCAGCTGAGCCTCAGCTGGTTTGCTCATCTCGCTGCGAAGCATTCGTTTGAAGTTCCCAAGATAAACAGGGTTATTTACAGTGCTGAAGGCTTTTACTGAGGGGCACTTTTCGGGTTGGTAAGCAGAGGTGTGTGTGTTAGCGTGGGACAGCGCTGCGTCCGTAGCATACACATCGCCCATCGGTGGTGACCTCAACTTGCCCTGTTGACCACAGGACACTTTGTAGTCTATATTCTGTTTTCATTTATAGAATAATGAAAGGACGGAGTAATGACTGGACAATATTTAGTCGGATCTTCTCTTTAATCATGATGCTTGGCAAATTAGACCGAACCTCTAATAAGCACCATAACACAACCACTCTCCAGGCAACCCCATGACAATAAGGTGTAGTCAACTTCCAGAGTACCTTCTAGTCAGTGTTCGAATTGTGTCAAGGCTCTTGGGGGGTCCCCTAACCACCAGTCTTCAAAAAAAAAAAAAACGGACGGAGCTGCCAGTACAAGCATCAATCACATGATAGTTTGGATCATTTTAGTAATTTGACCACATTAACATGCATATATGTCTTTAACATGTTGATAATCCATTAAAAGAGATCCACACGAGGGAGAGATTAAAAAACATATTTTTTTGCAGTGACCATGCTATCGATCTTGCGGTAATTTTTTTATTTTGCATTGTAGCCTAGATTTTTTTTTTTTTAAGATTTGTTGTTGACTTTAATTGTACAGCTATTGTTAGAGAGGACAGGAAGAAAAGTGGGAGGGTTCGGGAAAGGACCACGAGACAGGAATCAAACCTGGGTCGCCCGATGCGCAACCACACCAAGTGTCGGAGCACTGCCCACTAGGCTATTGGCTGTCTTTCTGGTTTGATGTCTTTCTCGCTGAGATTTCACTCATTGTAAAATCTCTTAAACATATTTATAGCAATAAGAATAACAAGTTTTTCAAAATGTATGATAACATTTTCTTACTAATTGAGATTTTCCTGTCCTCTTATTTTCCTTATTTTTTTCTTGTCCTTTGATTCTTGTTCTTTATATTATTGTAATGCGGTGCTGTTCCCTTTTTTTGGAATATTAATAAAAATCATTGGAGCCAGTGAGGGAGAGGACACGTCACCTCATGCAGAAGCGTATGAGCGTTTTAAACGTGATTCATCTCCTGATAATGTAGATCAAGTATATGAAAATAATCCATATGAACATGCAGGATAAGAAAAACGAATGTCATTCCTTTGGGCAAAAGCAGAAGCCTTCTGGTCAAAGTCGGAGCTCATGTTTACAGAAGGAAGAGCAAAATAATCTCTGGGGAATAAGAAAGTTTTCTGAGGGAAAGAAAAATATTCTTGGGGAAACGCAAAGGAACGCACTTTTGGGGAGAGCAAAATATTTTCACTCCCTTTCCTACTTTTCCACCACCTGTATGTCCCTGTAGTGGCTCAGTGTCACATCTGTTTTGACAATGTGAGATAACATTGGACATAAAGAAAGACTTGCATATCAAAATGATACTAGGCTAACTGTAAAGTTTTAAGATAAAAGCTTTTAATATGAGAGGATCTGCACGCAGCCAGTGTCTTGCTGCGACATCTCTGTACATGTCTTCATTGAACACTGTGTGGCGCACTTGAGCGTGCACGAATTTTTCCGATAAAAATGACATTTAGTTTTATGAAATTTGTACAAATAATGGACAAAAGTGTTTTGTTTTAGCATGATAATTTGACAAAAAAAAAATTTTGTGTTCTTAGTTGTCTATTTTTAATGAAAAACCAGGGACCCCCCAAGTTCACTATTTTAGACCTTATGAGAGGTCCCTTAAGGCTTATGAGGGGTCCAGGACCGCCCCAGCCCCCCCTCAATTCGAACCCTGCTTGTAGTGCAGTTTTTTAGAATGTGTGTAAATTAGCGGTGTAATGATACACAGTACATTGCGCAATACTGGGTTTTAAAGTGAAGTGAAGTGACCTATTAGTCAGATATGGTGACCCATACCCGAAATGTGACCTCTGCATTTAACCCATCCAGAGAGTAGTGAACACACACACAGCAAGTGGTGAACACACGTACACCCGAAGCAGTTTACGATTGTATCAAGAAAAAAATGCAAATAACAAATGTATTTCAACATCAGTAACATTTGTTATTTTGTTTAAGACATTCAAGTATGTCAATTTAAGAATGCAATCGATCTGCCACTGAAAAATAATATTGAATTTTAACACAAAACCAGTGAAAGCTCAAAATTAAACAAACAAAACATTTGTTGATTCCAGTCAGTGAGATTTAAACAGATGCCGTGTCATAAAAAAATCTCCATATAGCTCAAAGATCTTAGATTTGTATTGCAACACAATATACATCAATATATAATTACCTCCCTTGTGTAAATATGTAAATAATGTATGGTCACTATCCTTTTAAAAACGTAAAAAGCCAAATTAGTTGTTTTTTAGGAAATGGAAAAAAGACTGTAATTTTTAAATGATTAAATACGGTTGTGTCAAAGTTGATGAGCACTTTTTAATACTTTGTATTGGTCAGATATTTGCAAAACCCAGTGACAATAAGGGCTAACTTATCATAATGATTCATGGCAGAAAATAAAAATCACGAAATATGATGCTAGGAGGTTTCAGAGGACCGCAGTGTCTATGGATGAAAGGTTTTGTATATTAACAAGCACATCGCAAAATAAAAGATCTGATCGCAAAACAAAACTCTAATTCTAATTAATTCTATTTTTAACTCCATTTATCATCAACACTGTCTTCGCTCAACCTGATGCAGGGATTCAGATAATAGACACATAGTTCCTATTTGGGCACAGCTGCACTTTATTTTCCATGTGTGCTTTTAATATTTTTTATTTATATCATAAATATCATGTTCATATCAGTTATTATACAGTATGTCAGTCATTATAATTGACATCAAAAGTTTGACGTCAAAAGACATCATGTTATGATAAAGCCATGAAAAGTTCAATTACTGAATTTAAATTGAAGTTGGCAGATTCCCTGCAGCCAGCACCATTTAAAGAACCTTAGTTTAAAGTATTACTCATGATCTCTAGAACAAAGACCTCACACTGTAACAGACACCCCTGTTTGTGTTTTGTGTGTTTTGACTCCATGTATGATATCATAATTTACTGTCCCCCAACCATTGGTGTAGGATAAGACCTGGGGATTTGTGCATGGTCCTTCAAAGTCAGAGAGCTGTTGGGGGACAAAGGGGACGTGTGGGGGGTTGTGTGATCAACTCGCCTAAGCGCGCAATAGTAATCCAGGATTAGGGGCACATGGCGACTGTGTGTGTGTGCATGTGTGTTGCGGCTTGCTTTGTATGTGACAACCGGATATATCACCATGTTTCCGTTCTATCAGATACAACTCTTAGTGGGACAGGAACCCTGTAATTGATCTTAATCCATGCCCGTAGTTAAAGGTCCAATGTGTAATTTTTTGGAGGATCTATTGACAGAAATGCAATATAATATACATAACTATGTCTTCAGAGGTGTATAAAGACCTTACATAATGAAGCGTTATGTTTTTATTATCTTAGAATGAGCTATTTCTATCTGCATACACCGCGGGTCCCCTTACATGGAATTCTCCATGTTGTTTCTACAGTAGCCCTAAAAGGACAAATTGCTCTACAGAGCGCATTTCATAAATGCATTATCTCCTTCAGCAAAGAAGCAAAAACGTGACGACATCTTAGTTCTGTGTCAGCCACCATAGTGCTTTGAAAGGGAGGAGCGGAGTGAGCCGTTGATTGCAATTCACAACCTCACCGCTAGATGCTGCTAAATTTCATACACTGGACCTTTAAGGATGGATATTCTGAAAAGTGTTACACCCTGTTAACAGATTGGTTTTATGAACTGTTAAAAATGGTGTTATGTTGTTCTACACGGATTGTCACAATAGGCTAAAAGTGAAGTTTTTGTTCCACTAGTGGCTCCAAATGAAGTTGCACAAATGGGCGCAAAATGTTTTCCAAAACACATTACTCCCTTTCTGACCTGCCCCTGTCTTTCATATTTTAATCAGGTAGCCCGCCCACTCACAACTCACATTATTGGTTAAGCCGCAGACATTTTTATGCATTTTAATATCCAAAAAGGATTACCAAATTTTCTTTTTAATATTAGATACTTAGATTACATACTCACATCATGAAAAGCAAGGTTGGCTATTCCTCAGAGGTACATGCTAAGTTGTTTTTTGTCACTCTATTAAATAAATTATAAATCATTTATGGCAGTGTCTCATTATAACATCTCCATGTTCATCTGTTCTTGGAAGGCAGAGGTACAGCTCAGCACCTTTGTCCTCCAGCACCTAATGCCATAATTTGCTGCCTGTCAAAAATGTTTGGCCGGCGTTCATGAGTATCTGTGACACTGGAATGAACTGATGAGACATAAACAAACATCTGCAGTTTTACTTTCTTTACAGTGATTGCACAGACGCGCGAGTGAATAAACAGCCGTACACGCTGCCACGGTCACCTGTTAAAGATCTTGTCATGTGATTTCTGTGTGTGGTTTTTGCAGATTTAAAGAAATACAGACCATCAGTATTTACTCATTCAAGAAAAAAGTAGATTTTTTTTAAAACATGGTAACATGTAAATAATATGTAAATAATAATTTAATAAGTAACAACTTACTCATAAAACTTGGAATATATGAACGAGGGAAGTTTTATGTTTATTAACTTTTGCCGTACAACTGTACTCCATATTAACCAAGACTGTGACAAAAAAATCTACAAAATATCTACTTTTGTGTTCCACTAAAACAATTAAACCGCACACCTTAAGGACAACATGAGTGTCAGTGAATAATACTATTTTCAATATTTATATTACAACAATACATTTAACAGTCTGTCACACCTCATGCGTTTTCTCTCCGAGCTGAAGTTTTGCTGTCAGCACTCCGCCTGTTTAACTCTTTTACCTGCTCCGTCAAACTGTTGT
Source organism: Triplophysa rosa (assembly GCF_024868665.1). Taxonomy (NCBI): domain Eukaryota; kingdom Metazoa; phylum Chordata; class Actinopteri; order Cypriniformes; family Nemacheilidae; genus Triplophysa; species Triplophysa rosa. The sequence continues at coordinate 9,329,227 of NC_079898.1, forward strand.
ATTTATAGTAAAGCGCCTTCCGAGACTCGACCCGCTCTCACGAACTCTTACTCGACGAGACTAAACATTGCTTTCTTTGTTCGAGGTTCACGATTTTCGCCTCCCCAGCTGACACCTCCAGCTCTCCGTCTCCATGTGATTAGTGGTGTGTGTTAAGAAGGATTTCCCCACGTGTGAGGCCAAGAGGAGGGTTCTGAGAGAACTCCGCTGAGCGACAGCGGTGGGCCGAGCGCTTGAGCGGGACATATTAGTGTCCCACATCTACCCTGCATTGTGCATGTGAGATGCTGGAGGTAAAAGATGCAGAGCAGCCGCTCAGCAGTCGTGGCATTTAGGGTAAAAGTTCTGCTTGGCTGATCAGAGAGTTGGAGAAAAAGAAAAGGCCGTGATGTGAACAGGGGCCCACATTGTCTTGTTTATAACAGACCTACGGCAGATGGTGGATGAGCCAATACGGTTGACATGTTGGACATCACATACATCAGTACATTGTGTCTCGTGAAGTCTGCGGGAATTCAGATTCCCCTGCGATTGTGCAACACTGGCCTGGAGCTTTTCGCAGTTAGATGTTTTAATTGGATTACGAGTTTCACACCGCGGTCTTTCGCTTCTTTGAAGTATGATTTTCCTGGATTTCATTACCGAAAGCTAAAAATAGTACCATGTGTGTGCGGGATGCTGTATTTGAATAAAATGTCAATTCTTACTGTTGTTTAGTTGATAGATTTAAATGAATAGTTCATTTGGGAAAGCTCTATAGACCCTTCACAAGATGTAAATCTTACATATAATTAAATCTTAAAGATATTTGTTTAACATTTTGATTTGGTTATACATGTTCTGTTGGTTGTATATTGTTCAAATGTCGCAGTGTTAAAAACCTAAAACACAAAGTTCTTCTGGACCAGCGTTGTTTACATCTTCCAAAGTGGTCTATAGTTCAAGAAATCACAAAAAGTACTATAATAGTCTATTTGACTTGCGCACAGTTTCAATTCAATTCAATTCCTTTCCATTTAAATTTAATCATTAAGATTAAAATTGTACCAGTTTTAATTTGGACATTTTTTGAGTTTTGATACCCCTGCATATCTTTGAATAGCTGTTTCTTCTAAATTATGTCCATCAGAATTCTGATCCCACAGACTTCACGTTGCTCAGACACAGATTTAGTCTTTAGGAAGGTGTTGGGGGGGCTGCTTGTTTTCTCTGAAGAGCTTTCTCACTTTCTCTGCTGGTGAAATGCTCGGAGGGCAAACACATACAGGCCGTCATGTTCTTCTCAACTGAATGTGAGAGACCCCATCTGCTCAACACAAACAAGGCCTGTTCCCTGTTTATTGATGTTGTGTAATGGTTTTTTGAATGTGTACGTACACATTGTGTGTGCCGAGGAGGTCACAGTGTTGAGATGCTGTGATTTCTTGTTTGTGGACATTCCGAGGCCCTTAGGGCTTGCCCATCATGCATTGCAAATAACGTAAATTCTGTATAAGGATGGATTAGCACAATAAACAAGTTTCATGTATGCTAATCTCTGTATTACAACCTGAAAACGTTACCCAAGATGGTTTCTTGTTTATTCTGACTTTGTGTTGTTAAAAACTATATGACACCTTGTTCTGTGGAACACAAAAGAAGATATTTTGAGAAATGTCTGAGTGGTTTTGTGTCCATACAATGGAAGTCAATAGGTGCTGATGTTTTTTGTTATCAACGTTCCACAAAATATCTTATTTTGTGTTCTGCAGAAGAAAGAAAGTAATACAGGTTTGAAATCACTTGAATCACTTTAGTAGTACAGAATTGAACATTCTCTTTGAATCCTGAATATCAACAACCCTCTCAACACAGAGTTTGTGTACACTACCAAAAGTTTGGACACACTTGACTGAATTTGTTGGTCGTGATCGTTTGATCTGAAGTCTTAATGAGTTGGGATAGTGAAGAATAAACAGCCAACAAGTGTCCAGCATACAAAACTGTTTAAAAAACATCCCAGGATGCATTTCACCTCATGTGCGGAGCTGTGCAAAGGATCACTGATTTGAAAAATGTAATGGGCGATTTTTACTTCTGCGTAGGACCTACGCCGTAACCTACGGCGTAGCCTACGCAGAGCCGCGTGCCCTGTGAGTACCCTACGCCGTAGCCTGACGCGCACCTCTCCAAAAATGTAACAACGCGTCAACTCAACGCGGACCGCAAGCGCTGTGATTGGTCGGTTTGGCAGCATCGTACGCATTTCTGGCGTCTACTTCCGGCAAGTTCAGAGTCCACAAAAGAACAACATGGCGGGCATCGACATAGACCAAGTACTGAGCGTCTGATTGAAGAGGTTCGGAAATGCACGCATCTGTATGACTCCTCTTCGGCGGACTATAAAGACTGTCAGATGGCGGCGAATTCTTGAAGAGAGATTTCCTCTAACGTCGATTTGGAAGAGTGTCAGCAAAAGACATGAAGAACTTTGCACTTTATAAACACTGTGCACGATCTTTTGCACTTTATTGGCTTTATAGTTTTATTTTTTGTTTTACCTTTTTATTGTTACTAGTTTTTTGAAAGTTTTATATTTGTGTTAATATTGCATTGTATACTCATCTATACATAGTTTGCACTTTTAAATATTCTGTTCTTTGACTCTTTTGCAAATAAAGAACAAAATTGTGACACTTTCAGATCTTGGTTGCATTTCGTTTCATTTTTAACTAAACAATTAATAGGGTGAGTTGTCCATGACAAAATATGATATTATATCAGGGTATCATTTCAATACACAGTTTTGACATCTATGTATGTGCTCTGCGGAGTACACCCCTTTGAAAAGTATACTTTTTTCAACAATATCTAAATGAACACACATAAAAATCCAAAATGTGGACAAGACTAAGTTTAATATAACATCTGTTTAACTTCTAACATGAAAGTAAGGTTAATAATATAACGGATTACACATTTTTCTGTTTCGATCAGCTCCAACTCCATTAAGATGCGATCAGCCTCCATTGTCGTTTGCAAACACTAGCATACACACAAAACATCGGCGAAGAAGAGCAAACCCGTGAAAACACAAAGAGCCAACTAGCGTTTCGGCGGTGTAATTGCAGTACGACGCATACTCTCAACGCAGAACCATAAATGTTCACGACGGCGTCGTCTACGTACGTAGGCTACGCCGTAGGTTACGGCGTAGGTCCTACGCAGAACAATAAATTGGCCTTAAAACAAGACTGCATTGATTTAAAGATTGTACTCCCATTTGTGTTGTTTCATTGTGCTTTTGCAAACTTTTGACTGGCAGTGCAAATGGCCATTACACATGCTTGGCGACTCGCTCCAGGAATATGAGGTATAACATGCTCAACTTGACCGGCTCCTCTGGAATGTTCAGTTTCATTCCATCCTCTTCACACCAATGACACTTTGATGCCCGTAGCGGTTGGCCCTAGGACCAACTTCAGTCCTGGTTGAGAAAGGGTCCTGGCTGGTGACGCAGCTAGGAATGGTTTATGCCTCCGGTGTGTTTGGATTCCAGGGTCAGGGTGGCACACAGTGGTGTAGGGTGAACGCTGAGTAACGTCTGGACGCTGGAGGAACCTCAAGCCTGAACCTGAACAACAGATGCACAGAAGAGGGCCTTGAAAGATCAGCGCTGATCCTAGACAGACAGACCATAGAGAGAAGACAGGGTTCATTAGGGTTGAGCTGCGTATGTGTGTATGATGATAGATAGCGTTCTGGGAACTGGCAATGTTGAGTTTGTGTACTATGCGAGACAGGAACTTAACTGATTCAAACCTTTCCAAAGCACCGTTCATCTCAGACTAAGTACTTCCCCTGCCTGACATATCCATGGCAATGTTGCATTCGTAAGCGAAATAAACACATGAGTATACACGCATGAACGTTTACTTCACGCTTAAATAAAAGAGTGCGTTTTTCATTTGAAGTGGATTTATTGTCTTTTAGCGTGAAATGTTGAAACATTTATGTTATAAACGTTTTTCAGTAAATATTGCGATTTTAATTTTGGTAATTTTGACATAGATGGAAAACACATGGGGAACACAACAAGCTGTCAATGTTGGGAAAATTCAGAGGATTCAGATGTAAACATCCATTAACCAATAAGATTTTCAGGAAAGCAGAACCTAGTGTGCTAGACGCAGCTCTCTACACCCTCATTTTAGACATTTTTAAAGAATTTGTATTATGAGTGAAAACGTCTTGGTTACGGATGTAACCTCAGTTCCCTGATGGAGGGAACGAGACGTTGTGTCGAGCCGACAGATGAGGTTTGTCCTTGAGAACTAATCGCTTCCGACTACTTAGAAAAGGCCATTGAAATTGGCGAATGAAATTTGCATGCCGGACTCCGCCCCCGGATATAAAAGGGAGAAGGCGTGCCTCATTCATTCACCTTAGTTCTGAGGAGCCTGAGACCTCTCACGACTGCTGCAGTGGGCAGCACGTGTTGTGGCAAGAAGGACACAACGTCTCGTTCCCTCCATCAGGGAACTGAGGTTACATCCGTAACCAAGACGTTCCCTTTCTGTCAGTCTCTCAACGTTGTGTCGAGCCGACAGATGGGGTTCCTATGGAAAACGCCACAATACCGTGCCCTGACACAATCTCTAGTGAAGCGACGGTGACTGGCCTGGGCGTGTCAGCCGTGAGCGCTACCGCGAAATTGTAACCTACCAGTGGGTAGATAGGGGGTCCCAGAGCTTTTTAGAAAGGTGGGAAGGCCCCTGCCTTCGGCCTCACAGGCGGCGGCCCAGTTTCTCTAACAGCGAGAGGCCGCCTGGTACCGTAAGACCACTGGGTAAGCGCTACTTCCTCAAGCGGGGGATGCGCTACAGAGACCACTTCCTACCGTAGGGAGGAGTTTAGTGGAGATACCAACATGGTCTCACCATTAGGGGAGAGCTCATGGGAAGAATGTGCAGACTGAAGGAGTTAACCGCGGGGTGGAGGTCCACCTAGGGAAGGTCATGGGTTACCAAGGTGGGAACCAACATGAGGATACATCAGACGGAACCGCCCTGCTAGGGGGTTACAACGTCTGGCAGCACTAGGTCCATTTAGAGCTATGTTGCGAATAATTCAGGTGGTACCCGGCCTAAGGGGCAGGGCTGCTCTGCCCACCCGCAAGAGGTGCTTGCTTAGTGATGGATGGAGTGCCTGTTCTTCGCCCAGTGGGGAAAGAAGGGAGGCTGAATTAGTACGCTGACCCACTCGAGAAAGGGGGGAAGGTACCATCATAGGCGTACACCCTACCGGTTGCAGGTCCTACATGTTGCCATGCAGGACGCGGGCTGACACAGGTTCTATGCGGAGGTTGTAGAACCTCGCGAAGGTGTTGGGTGTAGCCCGACCCGCAGCTCTGCATATGTCTGTGAGAGAGGCGCCACGTGCCAGTGCCGACGAGGAGGCTATACCCCAGCGTCCACAATCCAGTGCGCCAACCTCTGCTTGGAGACAGCTCTCCCCTTCTGCTGACCTCCGAAACAGACAAAGAGCTGATCCGAGCTCCTGAAGCTCTGTGTGCGGTCTAAGTAGAGGCGCAGTGCGCGTACTGGACACAACACGGACGGGGTCGGGTCTTCCTCCCCGGTGGGGAGCAAGTGTAAGTTCACCACCTGGTCCCGAAAAGGAGTGGTGGGAACTTTGGGCACGTAGCCGGGCCGAGGTCTCAGGATAACGTGAGAATCCCTGGGGCCGAATTCTAGGCAGTCAAGAGACACGGAGAATGCTTGTAGGTCCCCTACCCTCTTGATGGAGGCGAGCGCCATCAGGAGAACCGTCTTCATCGTGAGATGAGAAAGAGCGGCATCTCCTAGGGGCTCGAAGAGGGGCCTGATGAGGCCCGCCAGGGCCACATCAAGGTCCCAAGAGGGTATGGAGCGCAGACGAGGCGGATTCCACCTTCTCGTGCCCCTTAGGAACCTGATGACCAGGTCGTGCTGTCCTAGAGACTTTCCAGCAACTGAGTTGTGATGAGCGGCAATGGCGGCTACATACACTTTCAGTGTGGATGGGGAGAGGTTAGTCTCGATTCTCTCTTGTAGAAAGGACAGCATGGTCCCGATCGCACAACCCCGTGGGTCTTCTCTTCGAGAAGAGCACCAGGACAAGAAGAGGCGCCACTTGTAGGCATACAGTCGCCTAGTGGCTGGTGCCCTTGCCTGAGATATGGTCTCTACCACCGCCGGGGGTAGGCCACTCAGGATCTCCTCGTCCCGTCCAGGGGCCAGACATGGAGGTTCCAGAGGTCTGGCCTGGGATGCCATAATGTGCCCTTCCCCTGGGAAAGCAGGTCCTTCGTCAGGGGAATCGGCCAGGGGGGAGCTGTCGTCAGGAGCATTAACTCCGAGAACCAAGTCCGGTTGGGCCAGAGTGGCGCAACGATTAACACTTGATGCTCCTGTTCCCTGACCTTGCACAGAGTTTGTGCAATGAGGCTCACTGGGGGGAAGGTGTACTTCCGCTTGTCCCGCGGCCAGCTGTGCGCTAGGGCATCCGTGCCGAGGGGAGCCTCGGAGAGGGACTACCAAAGCGGGCAATGGGTGGTTTCCAGGGAGGCGAACAGGTCTACCTGAGCCTGCCCGAACTGCACCCAAATGAGCTGGACTGCGTGGGGGTGGAGTCGCCACTCTCCGCGAGGCGTCGACTGACGAGAGAGTGCGTCGGCTGTCTGGTTCAGGTCGCCTGGGATATACGTGGCACGCAGGGAGCGGGTCAACTGCTGACTCCACAGGAGGAGGCGTCGGGCGAGTCGTGTTAACTGCCGTGAGCGCACGCCACCCTGGCGGTTGATATACGCTACTGCAGTAGTGCTGTCCAACCGGACCAGCATTGAAATGTTTCAGGCAGTTCAACACTGACTGGGCTGCGTTCTGTCAGACGCGCTGTCATGGTGACAGAGTTGAGTTCCATACCAAGATAGAGGATGCTCTGCACAGGGGAGAGCTTGCTCTTCTCTCAGTTGACCTGTAGTCCCAATCGATCTAGGTGCCGGAGCACCAGGTCCCTGTGTGTACACAACAGATCTCGCGAGTGTGCCAAGATAAGCCAGTCATCGAGTTCAGTACCCGCACACCTCTCTCCCTGAGGGGAGAGAGGGCGGCTTCCACGATCTTCGTAAAGACTCGTGGGGACAGTGACAGACCGAAAGGGAGGACTCTGTATTGATATGCCTGACCCTCGAGAGCGAACCGTAGGAACGGGCGATGACGAGGGAGAATCGAGACGTGAAAGTAAGCGTCCTTCAGGTCGATCGCCATGAACCAATCCTGACATCTGACAGATGTCAGGATGTGCTTCTGCGTGAGCATCCTGAACAGCAGCTTGTGCAGGTGCCTGTTCAGGCTACGCAGATCTAGGATGGGGCGCATCCCCCTGCCCTTTTTGGGGACGATGAAGTACGGGCTGTAAAACCCGTTGGACATCTCGGCTAGAGGGACAGGCTCGATCGCTCCCTTCGCCAGAAGGGTGGCGACCTCGGCCCGTAGTACGGGAGCATCCTGACCTCTGACTGCATCCTGACCCGCATCCTGACCCGAAACTTGGGCGGGTTTCTGGCGAATTGGATCGCATAGCCGAGACGGATTGTTTCCCTCAGCCACCGTGACGGTATGGGAAGCTCGAGCCAAGCTCCCTGGGACTGCGACAGGGGGACTAAGGGTACAATCTGCGTCATCGACCCCCCGGGGGGTGGTTCGATGGCTGGCAGTGCGGGTCTCTCGCCGGGGGCAGACCCCCGGGGAGGAGACTGGCTCTGCTGGTTTGCCTGCCTGGCGATGCAACTCCACGCACCGTCGATTTGAGAGTGCTGAGGGCTGCAATGTACATTCGATGTTGCGCCTTGCCAAGACGCAACGTCGAGTTGCCGAGGCAGCTTGGCCCTCAGCAGCGTAGGCCTTCGACACCAGTGATGCCGAAGTCCTACAGGCTTTGGACGGGAGTTTCTGTCGACCTCTCCAGGTGGACACCGCCTGCGGGCACAGACTGCACGTTCCACCTGGGGCACGTCGACGTAGCCTCTAGCTGCCCCACCATCGAGGGAAGAAAGAGCGACGGAACTGGTTTGACGTGTACGAGCCGAAAAAGGGGCGTTCCACGTCTTTGTCAGTTCCTCATGCACCTCCGGGAAGAATGGAACCGGGGTTGGGCGCGGCTTGGAGTCGCGCTCAGAGCCCAAGAGCCATGTGTCCAGCCGTGAGTGCTGGGGGAGAGGCACCAGAGTGCACTCTAACCCAATGCTCACCGCCGCCCGGGAAAGCATGGCCGACATCTCGAAATCCGCTGTTTCTTGAGCTCGACCCCCCGTGGGGGGGAGCTGCAAGGAATCGTCGGGATCGGATGCTAGCAAATCGCTCTCCGATGCTGCGATAGACATCTCATCTTCTTCACGCACCGTTTCCGAATGCGTGAATGAGGATGCAGATGGTATGGTACCGTCTGCTAGGGTACGGTCAGGCGAGCGAGACTGGGTGCGAGCGGTCCGCAAGCGCTTGGCTGACGGATTTACGCTCGCAGCGACCCCCATATCACCCTCGCCGCTCACCTTGGCGGGCGGTATGGCCTTAGCCATTCGCGTCACAGCCCGGGAAGCATGCGAGGTGGTGGCTGGTTCTCGAGAGAAGACAGCCACCCGTGACCGCAACGTCTGAATGACCATCCGCCCACAGTGTGGGCAAGACGAGTCAACGAAGGCTGCCTCAGCGTGCTGGAGACCCAAACACTTGAGGCAGACATCGTGTCCGTCCCGCTCCTCGATGAGGGTACCGCACCCACGAGAACAGCGGGACATGTCACGCTGGAGAAATTTGCTCTTTTAGATCTCTCGAACACCTCTGGAACCGCCGAGACGCCCAGCGGAAGTCGCCGCAGGAAGGGACAGTCCGCAGCACCACGTCGTAGAACCGGCAGTCTGTGTTGCTAAGTAGTAGCGAAGGTCTGTAATTCATGAGCAAAGGCTCCAAAGAACAAAAGGTGAATGAATGAGGCACGCCGTCTCCCTTTTATACCCGGATATCCGGGGGCGGAGTCCGGCATGCAAATTTCATTCGCCAATTTCATTGGCCTTTTCTAAGTAGTCGGAAGCGATTGGTTCTCAAGGACGAACCCCATCTGTCGGCTCGACACAACGTCGAGAGACCGACAGAAAGGGAACTGAGTAAACCCAGAGCCTTGTGCTTTCACAAAACATGTTATGTGTTCATTTAAAGCATTCGCATACAAGTCAAAAGCTGAACAAACTGCTCTGAAACTAATCATATGTCGCCCCAAGGCTGACAGAAACTATAAGCAAGTAGGACGTGACTGATGTTTCACAGCATCGCGAGTCTCACAGGCACTAGAATCTCACATATTGTTTAATCAGGATGATGGTATTGATTTGTACACGATGTTTGTGAAGCAGAGTGTGATACCGCAGTCAGGGACGCTGGTTTTGTGCCACTGGATATTATTTTGAGACGTAATTGAGAAGGGTGTTATCTTCTGTGTCCCCGTCGACAGTCCATAACTTCACCGTAAGGATCCGTGCACAGAGGCAATTTACAGGCACGTTACACGTGGTTAAACTTTGATTATTTGTGTTTTTCCTTCAATTTGGCATCGCTTCGGTTTTGTTCCCGAAGGTAAATCCTAGATAAATTACACACGATGTGGTCACCAGCATTGTGTTTGGGGGATTGAGGAATGTTGGTATTTCGGTCTTATGCCTCACTTACTGGATGCTGCTCGGCATTTGTGGCTGAGTCTGTTTCTCTCATTTGAGCTACTAACATCTAAATGAAACGCGATACTTGATATTATTTTACTCCGGTTTACCTTTTGTTTGGGCATTTCATCCTTCACCAAGACTGTGTTTATTATGATATCCTGCATTGGTTTATAGATTTGTACAAACTTCTGATTGGGGAACAAATTCGGGGTGAAAGCAGTTGCACCAATCCAGAAGATTTAAAGCTTTACACATCTGTTGATGTATGGTACATAAATAAATAATTTTCTGTAGCGCTGTAAAGTATGCATACATTGTATTTTCAAAGTCCTCTGGTTCCGTTGTGGCACATATGGAAATTAGATCATGGAGAAATCTACATCGAGGAAACTGAGTTTATCGCAAAGAAGTCATTTTAATTTAAAAAAAATTACATTAAGTTCAATTTTTTTTACCAGAGCAAGAAAAACATAGTCTTTCTTTATGTTAAAGTATAAAACTGAAGTTATGCTATTGACTTCTACCAGTGATAATAGATTTGAGCAGAATAAAAATAAAACAGCTATTTTTAAACTTACGGTACATCATTAAAATGTATACTAATATTTGATATCTAACACATTTTATAGTCAATTATTAATATAAAATGTATTAGCTCATACCACAGCGTTGAATTCTAAATTCTGATTGGTTGATGCATACTTCAAGGATATTGATTAGAGATGCACTGATACAATTTTTTGCACCGATACGGTAGTCGATTATTCTGAGTGATATCTGTCCATACCGATTCTACAGATTAAATTAGTAATTCTTAACTTTCTGAATGTTCATATAAAGACTATTAATATTAAAAATCAAACTCGTGATATTTCTTTAAAAAAATTATATACAGAGCACGAATTCATTGCATTTCCTCTTTTGATTGACATGATATATTGGCCCTGATCATCTGCCAATAGTGTGAACCATTGCTTTTATCGACCGTTACCAGATATCCGATTATTACCTGATAATATCAGTGCATCTCTAATATTGAATTGTTGTCTACAGCAACTCAGCTATATCAAGTAATTTTATGTATGTTGGGTCTATTACATTTGCATTTTACATACAGTAGAAAGTTCTTTCCAAATAGTTTCAAACCTTCGTGTCATGACCGCATTTCCACAGTATAGATTCTTTTTCAATATCTTAATGATCTGTTGTTAATCTTAACTTAATCCGGAAAAAGAATGATGATCTATTCTGCCTAGTAACCCCACATTCATCCCATCAAAGCCATGGCTATTTGAAAATGTTTTAGCCGTGTAATGTTTATTTCAACAGCTCTGCTCTTGTAATCAGCCGACAGGCTGTATTTATTTGATGGTCACATTTGACACACAAGCCTCGGTGTGCGCTGAGAGCCGATCGCCAGTCCTGCAACACACATGCTAAAGAAATCGAGGTGCTCTCTGTTTATTTCAGCAATGCCAATGAAATCTCCTCGTCAGACTTCTGTTTTAATAACTCCTGGCATGACGGTACACTGCCTTTTTACCCCCAGTAACCCAATATCATGGACGCGGGCCCGCCGAGCTCTCCCTCGCACTTCATTTTTTCGCTCTTGGCCACAGAGTGAAGTCAAGCGAAAACCCTCAGCACGGTGGTCCTACGGGAGTTCCGCAGTCGGCAGTTTATCGCTTAACCAACGTGACAAAGCTCAATAACGGTTTTGTCTGGCTAGGGTATTAAAAGACGACTGACGCCATTTTGAGAGAAATCTCATTTTTTACTTTACTTGTAGAGGATGTGCTGTAACAAAGCTATAAAAGAGATTGATTTGTGTTTATGGAACAAAATGTTGTTGTCCTCGTGATTAGGATGTCAACGGGCCATTCATAAAAGTGTTTTTAGTCTATCTGATGAATTGTTTTTTTTCCCTTTTAAGCCAGTGTGTTTTACTGTGAGGTCGAACCTTTTATTTCCACAGGAGACACTGTAATCTTGCCCTTTATCACCCTCTTAGCATTGCTGTCGTTTTTAAACTCCCAGAGGTTAAAGGGGACTCACAAGTGTATGCATCGCAATTAGGATTGTCACAGAAAAAGCATAAACCATCCCCAAAGTCTCCAAAGTGTCAGAGTTTCTGTTCAGCAGTAGACGGGTTGTTGGTTTAACCCTGCCCTGGTGGGCGCTTGTCTTGCATAAGTAATGTGTTTGTTACTTTGGAGGTTATGGGGTTTCTTTTACATTTTTGCTGTAAAAGGGAAAAGCATGTCAACCTCTTGTAATGAACTTGTTTCCTTGTTCTTCTTATTATGTATAGGTTTATATTCTGTTCACATTCTTTAAATTGTACGTACATTCCTGGTTAATAGAATTTGAAGGGATAGTTTACCCAAAAACAAAAATGATGTCATCATTTCAAACCTGTATGACTTTCTGTCTTCTGCAGAACACAAAAGAAGATATTTTGAAGAACATTGGTAACCAAACAACATTGACCCCCATTGACTTCCATTGCATGAACACAAAACCAGACATTTGAGACATTTCTCAAAATGAAGTATATACAGGTTTTGAATGACATGAGGGTGAAAAATGACAGATGAACTATATCCCTTTAAAGGCAGAATAGGTGATCCTGTCCAGAATTTTTTTTGTCATGCTGGTTGGAAATCTCTTTACATCCTGATAGCAATCAAGAAGTAAAGTGGTCAAATAATATTTTTTGAAATCAGTTTTTGAAAAAGCAGTGACGAAAAAACGTCACGAGGAAAGAGGAAAAACTCGAATTAACATCAGTTCAGCTTTTACATGATAGAGACAGCTCCAGCACGCAAAGGGTCTGAAAGACGAAACCAAGGTTGCTCTCTTTCTTTTGGACAGGTGTGTACATGCTTCGAGAAGAATTTAATGGATTTAGATTTAATGTTATTCGTTACGTGGATTTACGAAATACATTCAAGTGTTTGGATGAGGCGTGGCTTTGGACGGCGAATCGCATAGAAGGTGGGATAATAATTTCAGTGCTAGCAAGCTAAAGTTAGCGCCTTTCCAAATCAACCACTCCACCTTTAAATTCCATAAAGCCAGATGTTTCTTGATATCTCACAGTTTGTTGTGTGTCAATCATTTGGAATTGAGTTATATTTAGTCATGCTGTACAAGCACAGATACAAGACTTCCATCACTGTTACTACCCTCACAGCCGCAACATTCCTCACTCATCTGTTTATTGGGCAGAGATCCAACTTCACACCAGATATTTTCACGCCATAAAGGTTGTTAGATGCTTTCTCACGGTTACAGTAAACATTTTACACTGTACAAGCGACTCAGAGGTTATTGAGTGCAAGGAACAAGATCCATACCTTTCCCAGAAACTGCTTCACAAGTTATTTAACATATTGAATATGTGGTTCAGTCTTTAAAAACAGGCTTAAGTCTAAAAAACTAATTATGAGATAGTGAGCTTCAAAGTTTGATATCAATCAGTATTTCACTATGATTTCAATCTTTGACATGGGCTTACTCAGTCAAGATATCAAGAATATGTTTTCACAGAATGTTTTTTTGTGATTTTATTAGAAAACAGTCACAAAAAGGGTCACGCATATGTAACATATGGACACACAGGTTATATAAGTTAGCTATATGGATATTATATTTATAGACGGTTTCATCGGACGCACGCACTGGCCCGAAGTTACCTTCTGGTCTGTGTTTGGTTATATTATAACAATTTATTTTATATTTAATTTATATTGATATTAATATTTCATTGTATATGATTTGTATTAAATTAAGTTAAAACTACTCAGCAGTTAATGATTCTTTGCGGAGGTCTACCTGAAATTAAGTTTGGGCCACATAACGTTCGTTTATGTTCTTGCCGCTGAAACAGTCTTTATTGCTTATCGAAGTTATAGTATATATCAATATGTGACCTATTTTTGTATTCACTCATTCTTCAAAACTGTCTTTGACACCAACACACACGTGTCCACACAAATTCTTTTCATTTTATAACACTGCAGTTGCTGCAGTGTAATGACTTCAGCATCTGCGAGAGTTGGCAGATGTTAATGCAGTTCCGCTCTTTTTAATCTGCATTTTTATTTGTGATAGACACAGTGACCTCAGGGCCGCTAACTGAGGATTTTTCCGATGGGCGTGGATAAAGAAGTGGAAATCAGGCACTCGCTGGCCCTATTGAGATTGCTGTCACTTCAAATCCCTCCTGTTTCTACTAATGAAGTCAAGTACTTGTCCTTCTGGCTTGGACTTGCTGATTCATTGAGCAGGACCCAACAAATTGTAAGAGCACATTAAAGTCAAGCATGTTAACCCCGTTGAAATGTCAGTGGATCTCAATTCAGACCAGCAAATTGGCCAATTAAAGAGGAAATGAGGCAAACTCTATTTAAACCAAATGTCCGCTTGCACATCCTGTACCACTTTAACTGTATACCACAGCTCAAAAGCGTTGAGTACTCAGAAAGTCATCCTACACGTTTTGTTTCTTTAATCTGGTGATTCTCTATACCAGGCAAGAAACTGGCATTGGAGCATCTTAATGTAGATAAAAGTGCTTCAAAAGTAGATTGAAGCCAACTAGTTTTACCAGAATAAAACATGATGGTTCAAAAGCTTGACATGCGCCATCCTAGAAATTCATGGTGGTCTAATCTGGATGAGTCAGTAGTTGTGTCTCAGGTTTCTAGCAATAGATGACTTTCTTAGGTCCAAAGTTCCATTGATGGCTATCTAAATCAAACCTTCGATTTAGATTCAGAAATAGCCGAGGAAAGATCAGTGCAGGATTTATATGGTGCTCCCATTCGCAATTTCCCCATTTAGTACTGGCAGAGGAAACCTTTCTTCTACCCAGGATGAACATTTTTGATGTTTATTTTTTCTTCCAGAGAGCAATTTGGGAGAATAATTGTAAAGTCAGGGTAATAGAAATTGTTCTGGCGCCATCACAAAAGCGTCTTTGTCGTGAACTCCTATAAGTGGCTTGCCATAATTATTAAATCTCGGGCATAATGGCACACTTTTTCTTCTTTAGGGATTGTTTGAGAAATATTTCTCCATCTAGATGCATCCTGGAATGGGAAGACATAACTCTAAACCAATTCATCCTCATCTGTAAGACTTTCATGAAAATGTTGCATTTGGCCAGATGTAAAGAGAGTAAGGCTGAACATTGGCTTGTTTAAGAAACATTTGCCCCTAGGAAAGCTTACAAAACTATTTTCCCAGCCTTTAACATCGCACGTCTCCTTTCTTTTGTATTTTTACAAGCAAACGCTCCGCTTTGAGCCCATTGCACACGTGTCAGATGGTTTTTATTGACCAGTTGGTGCAAGTGTAGTCAAGCATTAGCCAAACTCTTTCAACAGAGCTGGCTGGTGCGGTTCCACAAGGCTTAAGGTTAACACAGCAGCCGCCAAAAGCGAGAATGAAAAATTACTTGTGCCGTGATGCTTTTTCAAACTGTGACTGGAGTTTAACAAGGCACCAAAGCGGTGAGGGATCTTCATGAATGGGTCAACTGTCAGCAGTGGGCAGACGTACTTCTGCTCTGCTCTTGTAACCGGGCTCTCGCCGTCTCGCTCTCTCTCTTCAGTGAGATGTCAGTCATGTGGGAGTTAAGCACGGGTTGGAGAACATGATGGACTGTGGGCTTCTCCAGCCTTGAAATTTTTGTGGACCTTTAGGAACTCGATAGGGCCTTTGTTTAAAGTTTATTGGTTCCCTCAGGATACTGGAGGTGCATGGAGCCCATATCCCTTTTTAAAAGACGTCAACTAATCTCCTCAGCCTTCTGGAACCGCCACATAACCGAATTTTTATTTGCAGACCAAGAGAACTCAGATTTGACAAGGTTATATATAAGAGCTGTGAAAAGTCATGAATTGTGCGCAGTGGTTTTTCCAGATTTCAAAAGGTGCATGGAGGCATCTATAAATGACAAAAGTTCAATAGTTCATTTTCTGCAAAATCTTACAACCTGAAGTCGAAACAATTTTCTGATGGCTCCACTTGAAGTCATCGCTAGCAGAAAGTCATAGAAGGTTACTTTATTTGATTCACTATAGTATTTTTTAAATATTTAGATTTTTGACGACTTTTCATGCCTACATATCTACCATGCATCAATATATTATATCCCATCACTGAAGCAGTGCAGCATGTCTGAAATGCAATCCATACTTTCTAGCACAACATTTGCTGTTTTATTCTTATCCCCGTCTCATCTTCGGCTTGGACTTTGCTGTGCTATGCTTGCGGTGCTGAAGCATTCATTCTTGGGCACTGTGGCATGTTTACAGGGGAATTTGGAGAAATTGGCAGATGATGGGGGGTGGTGCCGGTAGAGGAGAGGAGGGTTGGGTATTTTTGGTTGTGTTAGATTTGTGTGCTTATTTCTGGAATATACAGTAGCCTTTATCCTATAATGGCATCTCAGGTGTCTTTGGCATAATATTTTTTATATCATTACGTCCATTGGAACCATTTTATTATTAAAGGTATATATTTTGGAGAACCACATCCCGAAGTACTTCATACTCACACCGTTACTGTACCCTGTACATCCACACAGTATATATTCCCAAAGACCCTTTTGGAAAATGATACCAATAATATTTTGGGGGGTCAGCATAGTTAGTACTATAAAAGAGGTGGGGCTGGTGGCTCGGATGCCTGTGTGTGAGCATGCAAATGTAGATCTTCATTTCCCATCATTTTCCAAGCCTCTTCCGTAACAATGGTAGCGGGTGCTTGTGATGTGTGTCTCTTTTTATCTTTATAACGCAGTATGTGATAGCAATGCTTAAACACTTTTGAGGAAGGCATCAAATGTTTCCTGTGTTTATAGCTCAGTGTTGTTGACTGTAAGGTATATCCACAGACACAACACGCAAAGCACATACTCGCTCACACAAATCTCCGTTCCACATACACACAGTTGTACAACCGGAGTCCTCTGGGCATCATCACACGGGGTATTTTTGACACCCTGCTCCATGCCTTTGCATGAATGTAGTCTGTGCAACAGGAAGTAATCGTGCGTCCAGAACACATCAGCAATCAGAACACATGCTTCCACGTGTCTGTGTGCTTGGTTTCGGCTTTCACCCCGGGGGCTTTAAGATCCCCCCATCAAGTACTCAGTCTGCCCAAATGTCCACTCACCGTACCGCTTAAGCTGGCTGAACAGACATGGTTTCTAACACGCAATCTGCCTGGCGCTACCGCGGGATGTATTTTTAGCCTGGTATTCGCTTTTATTTGTAGCAGTCAGTGGGATTTGTCTAAAGTAACGTTAAAACTGTTAAAACCTGCCCTTGTTGCTTAGCATTGTAAAGCAATTTTGCATAGTTTTACTATAGTATGAATCACTAGTAAAGCAAGAGAAGGCTTTGCTGTGGTGTGGAGCTGTTGTTTAAGTACGAAACTATGGCTTTGGGACTAATTGTAGGTTGTTTCCCAATCAGGACCACCTGGTTTGAGGGGAAAGAAGGGCCGTGATGGGGCTCCAGGTAGGTCTCAGTACACACGCCTGTGCCTAAAACTCAAAGGACTGCTGTTGTGAATGAACTGCTATGCACACTTTAAAGCAAAAAAGCCAACACATTCTCACTCCCGACTCGTCACATATTTACGCTTGGTCAGCACCCTTCGGCGTCACTTTTGAACGTGCAGGGTACTCCTTTGGCGTCGTTTTTCGACATGAAGGGCACGCAAATTTCACCGTCATTATGAAAATATATATTAGATATAATTTGCAATGATGATGTTTCGGGGTTTAATTTAAGTTTAATGGCCAGGATAATTGTGTTTACATGACAATATTCAGACAGTTTGAGCAAGTAATGTAACAGTTTATTTATCGTAATATAAAACACATAATACAAGCAGTTACAGTCATTCAAAAATACAGATATTCCAATGGTACGAACGAGAAACGATCGATTTGTATGAGGAACAGATGTGAAAGCGATCACCGTCAGACGTAAATCTCAAATCCAATCCAGTGAAGAACGAAGTTCAAAATTTGCCGCCAGAGGAAGTTACGTCAGCTTCGATGCCATTGGCTGTCCCGTATCTCGTGACCGATCGCGTCATTTCGTTGGCTTTGAACGTGAAATGGTATTGTTAATGTTATGGTATTATTAAATTGGTGCCGACCTCATGCATTCATGGACACTCACGGCATCTTCATGTAAAGTTATCGTACGGCTTTGGTGAAAAAAGGTCTTCGAAACGATTTGTTTGTTTTATTTTGTAATGCTTTTGGTCCGTTTGTGCAATAAATACCCATGACTGTACTTTTATTCGTGTGTTGTGTTTTATATGGCTGCGAAGAGGTTAGGGTTAGGTTAAGGGTGAGGTTGGGGTTAGGTGCTACAAAATATTAAAACCATAAATAATTATGAAATGCTATGAACTGCACGCATCTCAGTCTGGAGAATTTAGAAAACAGCAACGCAGTTCCCTGTTCATCGAAAAAAACTACGCCAAAGGAGTACCCTGCACGTTCAAAAGTGACGCCGAAGGGCGCTGACCGAGCGTAAATATGTGACGAGTCGGGAGTGAGAACGGCTTAAAAAAGCATGAACGCAAGCTGTCTATAGAGATCTGTGACCATTTGGAGATGCTAGTCCTTCATCGACTGCGTTGAGTGTTAAAACGTTCTTAGATTTTCGAGTCTTCTATGTAGTTTCTTATTACAGCTCTCCACACTTGGCATTCTGTCAATCATTCTTTTGAATCCTCTTTATGTAGTATATTGATTTTGATATGTGTGCAAAACTAATTTCAACCACATAAGTTTACCCACAAATTACATCGTCATCATTTATTCACCTTCATGTTATTCCAACGCGTATGACAAAAAAAGATATTTTGAAGAATGTTGGTAACCAAAAAACATTAGACCGTATTAACTTCCATTGTACTACAGACACAAAACCACTGAGACATTTCTCAAAATATCTTGAGAAAAAGTCACATAAAGGTTTTGAACAACACGAGGGTAAATAAACAATGAAAGAATATTTATTTTTGGGTGAACTATCCCTTTAAGGCACCAATGACCAATAACGTCTTAAAAATTATAGTCTACATCTAAATTCATTCAATTGTTTCCAAATGTTTGACCAGCTGTGTAATTCTATCTAGATTAATGGGATCACCTGATATATAGGCCTATAGGTAAAATGATAGCATTTTTGAACTTCTGAAGTGACTTAGATTGATTGGGTATGTTCAGAGAGCAGTTCTTGTGTGACCACACATATCTTGTGTGTGGGGTGACCACCCGTCCCGCTTTGCTTTGTACCACACAGCATTTTCACCCCTTGTCCCGCATTTTCATCAGTCTATTGATTTTTAGTTGTCACATTAAGAAACAAGTTCTTTAACCCGAAACGCACATGAGACGCTTGTTTGCACCATCGTTTATATAACTATTTAACATTGCTGTGTCAAAGCAGTCCAGTGCACACAGTGTCCAACGAGCTCATACAAACACAACTATGTTTTAAAACCTGACTTTTATCCAATGTTTGAGAAGAAGGCAGTGATTTCAGTCATCAAGAGGATGCGACGTCTGTCAGTAGATCGGGTGGCGATCCTCCAATGTCAACTTGCCGAATAAAAACTCCCTAAAACATCGTAAACTGTGTGGCTTTGAAACTGTGTTTAGCCTAAAGGTTGTGGTTAGCGTATTAAAATATATGTTTTTTGCAAATAATGAAATGCTTTATTTAAAGAGAAACTATTTTTCATTATTTGTTTGTTTTTTATTATTTTAGTTTTCTCTTTTTGAGAAGATCTTCAAAGTGGACAACACGATGACTCCGTGTCTGATCTGTGCTCAAAATTGAAAAAGGCAGTTTAATTGAAGTCACCTTTAAAATGGTTTTATGTTATATAACATTTTATCTGTGCCTTAATTATGTTGTAGTTGGAATGGACTAAATAACAAATTATTTTTACGAGCTAAAAGGTAGAAAACATATATAAGTGCATAAGTTTATATAAGTATATAAGTGTTTCATTCCGTTATTATATCCCAGTTTCATGCTACCTTTCAGTGGTGTCCCACACAAAAGGATTACCTGTCCCACTTTGGTTTGGTTTGTTCACCCTACTTGTGTGTGTTGTTCACTTGTTTTTTGATATATTCCTGCTTTTAGGCGTCAGGTAAGACTCGCTGTCTCAGCAGTAGCTTTGATAAATGCTGGCTCTGATTCCTACCCAAATACAGGCTACTCAAAACAGGAAAGGAAAGAAAAATGATGGGCCAATAGGAGAGGTTTGTCATTGCTGTGACTACACCATTACTTCAGACTGCCACAGTTAATACGCTTGTCTGACTCCATTCTAGCTTTGAGGTGTGAGCTACAGTCTCAGACAAAATGTAGATCTTCTTGTCGAAGAGATAGATTGTGTTCGCTTTTGCTAATTCTCTTAAAGAGGACTTTACTTACTTGAAGCCAGTGGGTTGTGTCTTAAAATGGATCTCAGATCTGTTTTGGTGTTCTGACTTTTATTCTTGTATTTAGTAGTTTTTTGACGTCATAGGTTCTTGATGTTACTCCTGGCCATTACAAACAGAGACCATCATGTGATACGTTGCATTTTCATTCTCTCCATGGTGAGAGGTTTTGAAACCTTCATGCTTCCGGCCGGACAGTTCAACAGTTCTGTAACAAATTGCTTTGATGGATTAGTTTGTTCTCGGACGTATGTCCACACAGAACAGATAAATAACCCCTAAAGGAGACGTTCTGGGTGATTGTATGTGACACAAGCAGAAAAGATTTGTCATCAGAGATTTTCCTCTCTTTTAGTTTCTTCCTGTCCTTCCATGGTAGAGGTTAAGTTGTTGAGTTATGATCTCTGTTCTGCTGATTTTGTTTTGGGCAAAGGATTCAAAAAGAGACCATAAATCCTGCTAAACTAATCCATGTGCCTATATGCAATGCATGCTTTTTATAATACTTAACATATGGCTATCAGAATAAGGTGAACTTTGTTTTGAAGAAACAACTGTTGTTGTTTTCTAATGCTCTGTGTTGCTCTTAACTAAAAGTGTAACATAAGAGGACTTAACACATTACTTGGATGCAACCTTATGACTGGTCCCACATGGAATCTGAGCCCACAATTCCCCCCCCCATTCACAAAGTTTTACACACTCCCACCCCGTGTGTGTTTATTAAATATTTCAGCGAGAGCTTTCATCTTCAGTTAATGTTTCACAACAAAATTATGCAGATTTTCCCAAAGAATCAGCTGAAAGACTGTTTGCATATTCTGTCTGGGCCTATTTATGACTTTGTTTCCGCTATTCATTACATTCTTATTGAATCAGTGTGATAAAGCATTAGTTATGCAGGAAACAGACAGTTTGTGTTGTTGAACTGGTCGGTGTCGGGTTGGTTTCTCGTGATTTATCTCTTCAGGCAGTCTTCCAGTGATGTGGCTAATTCTCCCACTCACTTCTCAGTGGTCCTCCGCTTGGTGGGATGCTTGTTCATCCATGTGCCATAGATCCCACCGAGAGCTTTTAGGTCCTATGATCTACGAAAAATATAAACAGATTTATTTATGACCCGAACCCATGACGCACTTCATAAAACTACCTACGGAGAGAGGAATCAAATGCTGAATTCATCACTAAATGTATTCATCTGTTCAGTCCAGGTCTAACAGGTCTGCCAGCTAACTCATTTCGGATTCACTCAGACTTTGGAAATTTCGACTTCACTCTTTTCCTGGCAAACTAGGAAATGTGGGTTGTGTGTTTGCTGTATATAAATGATCCAAACAAGATGTTTTTGCCATGACTAATCTCTCTCTCTCTCTCTTGTTTGTCTTGCAGGACCTCCAGTAAGTACACATGGTGTCTCTGTTGACCGGATTGTGGTAATGTGACCCAAACTCTGTGGCTTTCTGTGTGTTTGGAGAGTGTGAAAGAGACTTCCTTGTGACCTCTCATGCTGATTACATCATTTCCTTCATATGAGTGAAACATTCCTTTACATAACACTTTTAAACATTCCTGTCAGAGCTTGTGTTTCGTGATAAAGGTGATGTGTGTACTTTTTGTTTAAATATGTAATTTTGTTAAAATTAATGCTAAAATAACTTCCTAGCCACCCCAGCACAGTGACATTGGATCAACCAATGGTGTGAGTTTGGGGCGGGACTATTTTTTCCCAACCAATTGCAGATAGTGTGATTTTTATTTAGTTATGTATTGTGTTTGGAGACACAAGTGGCACTGAAATTATGCACTTCACCTTTAAGTGGCATGATTTTATCATCGACATTTGTTGCTTTAACACTGTTGGCTGTTCTTGAATAGTCAGAGTTTGCACATACACTTCTTTTCCAAAATCATGACAGCATTAGTAGACACTGTGTGTTCAGCTCAATATATTTTGAAGGGTGATGTTGAAGAATAAGAGATAGAATATAGAGATAAACAAGTGGGGAGAAAAATAAAGAGGACAGAAGAGCAGATATTGTGGGTGAGTAGTATAAAATGAGGTGCAGTAAAGGGGTCATATGGCACGAATAGGTGTTTTTCTGTGTCTTTGGTGTGTTATAAGTTGCCCATGCATGTATTAGACACGTAAAATAGCAAAAATGAAAGTGTCGGAACAAAAGATGCATTCTATCTAAAAGCGAATGCTCACCCAGACCCGCCTGAAACGCCTCGTGTAACCACACCCCCACAAATCTACGTCAGTTGGTGGTATGATTTGACTAAGACCGCCAAAATGTATACACAAGTAAGGTGGGCGTACCTGTCAGTACAATTGAAGAGGAACCTGATGTTCCAAATATGGTAAGAGGCGTTACATTTCCCTCACACGCTTGCAGTATTCGACCATTCACTATGCACTGGTTAACTGGCCAATCATAGCACACCTCGCTTTTAAGAGCCATGAGCTTTGTCAAAAATCTGCGCGTTTCAGAGAGGCGGAGCAAAGAGGCGATACAAACATGCACGGTATGTGGAAAATACAGCGTTTTTGAACCTTAAATCGTGTATACACATTGCATTACATCTAAAACAAACAATAATATTAGTTTTAGCCGTGTCATATGACCCCTTTAGTGAAATAAAAGCAGCCATAGACAAATATGGCCCACAGGAAAGGATGAGCAAAAAAAATCTTTCAAAAATCATTGAGTTTAGATGCTGACTGTATCTCAGGAGAAATATCTGATAAGTGAGTTTAGCTAAAGACCTAAATATTCCTAAACGGGTCTCCTTTTGACGTGAATCAAACAGTTTGTCAAACTGTGTTGTGAAATGGTGACTAGTCTGCTAACAAGTTTCAGAAATATCAATAAGAACTTAAACTAATGTCGCAACTAATGTCTTGTGACTATCCTGTGATAGTGAAAACCAAGCTCAAGCTAGTTTTTTTGAGTAAAGCCATGTAAAAGATTGAAATCATGGTGATATTGGTGCTTGAAATCAAACTGGATTTCACATACAGGGTCATATTTATAGTCTTCCTTAGAAATTAGTTTGTATTTTTTTTAGTTAAAAGATGGTTCTAGGGCCTGAATACACATGTATGCACAAACAAACATATGCTTTCCTACACCTGCCCATAAAAAAGTGTAAATCAAAGGCAAACTATATTTCAAACATTGCAACCAGTTTGTTAATCGACTTACTCTATAACGCTTAACAAATTACATGCATTTGTACTCTTGTCGAGTTGCAATGTTTATAGATTGTATAAGTGAACCTTATTAATAATGTCAATCTTAACACAGGTTTAATGATGTATTGCCAGTCAGCATCAGCATGACTTTAATATCAGTGTTTGTGTTTGTCAGTGGAATGAGCGAGTCTGGCAACGCTGCTGTCTGATCAATGTTCTCCTGAGCGTTTATTTGAGAACAGAGCCACGATGGTGCCCAGCGCTGCGGGATATAGATTATTCCAACAAGCACGTTAAGATAACACTCTTACAAATGTGATTGCTGAACTGTGCAACTTCAAATTGGCCCTTTCCTGTTCGAGGAAAGTGAATACTTTGAGAAGTTTACACGCATAATAATCTGTGATTCTTCACAGGTCACCTCACAGGAGCACGGCCCTTTGGCCTCCTTTGAGTTGCAGCTAGTGCAACCCAGCCTTTAACAATTAGTTGTGACAGGAACCATTCAACATTGACAAAAAGCTTGCCTCTGTGTGTGTTGATAACACACTACTGCAAGTGTACAAGAACCTACAGCTTTCCTGTGGCTCAGTGGTTAGAGCATGGCGCTAGCAACACCAAGGTCATGGGTTCAATCCCAGGGATTGCACATACTAAGAAACAATTGTAAAGTATCATGAAATGTAAGTCGCTTTAGATAAAAGCAAAATGTATAATTGAATCACTCCCAGGTTATTTTTCTTTATAAGAATGTTAGTGACTTTATTTTACATGCATTACTTTCCAATATTTACAATTATAAATAAATATGTAAATCTAGTTATTTTTTATTTGAGATATTTGAGATGATGCATCGCAAGAAGTAGAGCTGTCAAATCGATGTATCTCGATTAATCGATTCCAAAATAAATGTTTGTGTTTATATAATATATATATATACAGCATCTGTGTGTGTGCCATATGTATATTTATATGTATATATTAATACACAAACATACATGTATATATTTAAGATCAAGAAGTATGTGTAATATATATATATATATATTTAAATATAATTTATGTTATGTATCTATTATACATACATACATACACACACACACACACACACACACACACACACATATATATATATATATATATATATGTACTGTACATACATAACATAAATTATATTTAAATATCTATACATTTATATATATATTTTTAAATATTTGTTATACTGTGCATTATAGTGTGTGCATTTATATATACATATACAGTAAATATATACCCCACACACATATATTATATAAACAAACACAAACATTTATTTTTGATTTGATTATTCGATTGACAGTCTTGATAAGAAGGTAAGAGCCTTTAGATGAAATGGTATTTCAGTCTTGCCATAGTTCAAATCTACTATAGTTGTCATTAATGGAGACATCTTTTTTAAAACTAATTATATCATAAAAATAAATGTTTTTTATAGTTATTTCTAATTCGTTTTTGATAAAAAAAATGTATTCACACTTATTTGTCTGATTACAAACTGACAGACAATGTACATCTGAATAAACAAATTGCGGCGATACCATGTATTTTAATTACCTATTTTGTTTACTTTTGTCACTACTATGATTAAACTGAAGTGAACAGCTCAGATTAATTCAATATTTTTTCCTAATACAGCTTTTTGTCAATATTATTGGTATTAATATTTGTTTTTATTTAAAGCTGCCTTGCAACAATGTAAAGTTGTCAAAAGCCCTGTAGAAACTCTAAAGAAATAAATAAATATGAGTTGAATGAACAGATGTGATCAACCAAATATATAACTGTTTTCCCTGGAGATGTATTAAATGAACTGTGCCTTCTGTGCACTGAATATCTCTTATCCATGCAATGCCGGCCTTTAGGGCAGCGGTCACCACTGTTTCCCTCTGGGGAGCTCCTTCATTTACCTAGCAGCGCTGTGGCCTAAATTATATCCACATGTACGCCTGCTACCGTGGATCACAAATGAAGTGCTCTTCCATTTGGTGAACTCTGACCTCGCCAGACGCTCCTTCGGGCAGCGTGAGAAGCCCGGCAGATCTCGTTGGCCTGTTCCCACTCAGCATCTGGGCCTTCACCCTAGACCTGTTACTCATACCTCAACACATTCATGCACACGTGTAGACAAACTCACTCATACACACCGCCGTCCCGCCATACACACTCCAGATCTTTCTTATGCTCATGACAGCAGCAAGTACACTAGCTCCTGATCTCAGAGTGGTGTGACATCCAGCAGACATACAGCTGTGACACAACTTACGGCCGTCACTTTCACACGTGTATCTCAACCCTCTAGATCTTTCCCACACACTTCACTTCTCACACTTCTACAAAAATTAAAGCCCGCTATATGCAGCAGTGCTTTTTGTTTTTTTAGACTTTTGGTGGTTTTTCCCTTTTAACAATGAATAATAGAGTACAGATTATACAGATAATAGTGTAGAAGGGCATATAAAGGGATAGTTTATGCAAAAAGTGCTCAACCTCGTGTCATTCCAAACCTGTATGACTTTCTTTCTTCTGCAGAACACAAAAGATATTTTGAAGAATGTTGGTAACCAAACAACATTGGCCCCCATTGACTTCGACTGTATGGACAAAAAACCACTGAGACATTTCTCAAAATATCTTCTTTTGTGTTTCACATGAATAAGCGATGACAGAATTTTTATTTTGGGTGATCTATCCCTTTAAGTCTTTTGCGAGCACATCTTGGTTTTCCTCAGGCTGTAATGTACACTCAAGGCTATTAGCTGTCTACCAAAAAACTGCTCCGACAACGTCCTGTTTCAACACAAAACATATCAACCTAAGGAAAGTAAATGATGTTCTTCAAATCATTTCACGGAGTCTAACATTTTCCTTTCTTTTTTATACGGTCTTATTCGGTCTTTGATCATTTCAAAGAGCACATGCAGAAGATAGTGGCACGGATGTTTTTGTCTGTCTGCAAAAGTTTCCTCCCCTGGGCTGAGGCTTGATATATCGCTTCCCTCTCCACACGGCTGGCCAAGAGGAAGCCAACAAACACACACTTGTACGCGCTTCCACAGACACATGAAATAAGCCATAACTACTGTACATGATCAGATAATGGAGGTGGTCTTAACTGCAAAGATCTTTCATTGAATGAATAAGCAGCTGTCAGGATTTAAGCATTAAGAGCGGTGTCTTATAAATCTCTGATGAGATGTAGAAAAGGAGCAGAAAGGAGTATTGAGCAAATTGTTTGATTTAAACCAGAGGGATGTCCTCAATCAGCTCTTAAGTGAAGCGTGAGATGTTGTGAGATCAGGTTAATAGAGGATTCCTTGCCAGCACATTCAACTGTATGTTTCATGCATGAAAGAGCCGGTGATTGAACATCTTTTTTCATTTAGAGATGGACTTTTCTTTGTTCATGGCATATGATGGAAAATGGTTCAGCAAATATACTGAAGTACACTACTTAAATATCAATTTGGATGAATTTGATGGATTGTTTCTTTAAAAAAAAAAAGTTGTACAAGCATTTGATGTTGTTTGCATTCGTGGAATGTGTATTTGGTGTGTTTGCCAACTGATATGTTCAAGCCTTGCCATAATAAAATGTAACGTTGGATCACAAAGATTCTGGAAAAATGTCATATTATTGAATATCATTATTTGCATTGATTAAATCCCATTTGAGCCATTCTAAAAACAAACTTATTGAATCCTTGTGAGTTTTATAATGGCGTGGTGATGTGTTTCTCTTAATCAATGATGTTGACTGGTTCTTTCTTTATTCTTTACCCATTTCTCTCACCCATTTTCTCAGGGTCCACCTGGACGAGCTGGCTTTCCGGTAACTGTCTCACTCTTCTGTTGTCTGTCTGTTGCACATAAAACAACTACTGTTTAAAATCTAAGAGCTTGTTATAGATAAAGGCACCTTTTAACAGAGAGACTGGGTTTATACAATCAGTTTATTTAAAGAGAGCATATGTGGTTCTTAATTTATCTTCACATTTTTACATCAGTAGTGTCTATGTAGAATGGGGTTCAATGATCTGAGAAAATATTTGAATTTAAAGCTGGAGTTTGCAAGTTTTTGGTTAAAAAACAAAAAACAATTGAGCTGTATCAGGAATGTGTGAAATTCCAGTTTGACATCATTTGACTTCAGCCCATGAAAAGTAACCTGCAATTGTATGTTTTAAAGAGAGATGGTGATATAAAGGCATAAGTTATGGATTGCAGGTTTCATGGGACAGTATTTTAATTTGAGCGCTATTTATACCATAGTAATAAAACGATAATGAAAGTATTTTTTCACAGTAAAACAAGTACATTTGTGACATTGACATCCTTGTTTCCATACCATGTGACACCATTCTTCTAGCAAAATTTTTTAATTAAATTGGGTAAAGAATTGACTTAATCTATTGGTCTCAGACTTTTGGACCCCACTGAACCAGATAAGCTAAGCTAGGCTTAGTGTCAATGGAGAAGTCTCTTAATACTGCAAATTAGCACATTGTATATATATCGTATGATTGTATTCTCTCAGGCTCTTTGGCGTCTGTCTGAATCCACTCTTCTTAATTTCAGCTGTAATTCTAAAATTACTCACCAAAACTCAAACACATCTGTTTTGTATTACGGCATGTTAGAAGAAGCCCCTCTTATATGTGAACTCTGCTCCTGCCTGCCAATTATAACCTGCAAACTCCCATCACTCATGACAGCTGTCCTTGTGAAACTTAGCCAAAAAATCCAAAAAGATGGAGAAACGGAAGAAACAACTCGTTTTTAGCTCTTTTTTCGTTTAAATTGTTGACAGGTTTGGTCAAAGTGTGGATATGATCCCTGCCAAAGTTTATGACTGATTGCAATGTCAGGAAGTAAAATGAAATGTTGTATTTTGTTAGGATGAAAGAGCATGGGGTGGGTGGCAAGTTTTTTCTCAGTTCAAATAAAATGTGTCCAAAAGATTAGGTCTTCCAAAAATATTGACATTGGCGTGCAGATTCCATTTAAACTATTAAGGGCTACGTGTGGTTTGTACAGTATGTTTAGACTATCACACATTGATATATACTGTATATATATTAATAAGTCAGAAAACATATTGTATTTGAAGCGCAGACTCATTCATTTTCTTAATGATTCTTATTCTTTTAATTCTTCAAATTGATTTAGAGACATGCTTGTGTTGCCCCCATTGAACAACCCCACTGAATTCTATTAAACAATTTTTCGAAATTCTTATTGAAAAATTGTACAAAATAAATTATTTCTTACTGTGAACTTAACTTTTGTTCACAACAGTGACATTGATATTTTAAAAAATCCTAATTGTGAAATCTTCTATTGGCTGACTCATCTGTAAACTTTGCACTGAACTTTCATTTTACAGAGTTCACCGCCCCTTTTAAAACACAGCAGCGGATATCTAATGCTTGACTTTAGAGACGTATAAATACTTTGCACCTGACCTGACGATCGGTCAAATTTGAGTCTGATGGTTGGGGAAAATGTGTTTTCTTCACACCCTTAAGAGCAAAAGAAGATATATTCCTCCAAGTACGCAGTTATTTAAAAGAATAATGCATCATAAAAAATAAGAAGCTTACTGTTGTTTTTATGGAAGGTCAAATAAAAATTTTGGTTAATTTTTAAATATAAATACTAGTGAGACTTCAAAGATTCAGACTAGATGAAGATCATAATTCAACAAATATTTTATTCATATTTAATCTAAATATCCTTAAAATTGTCTACTTTTTGGTTCAACGGACAAAATAAAAGCATTAGTATAGAACAACATAAGGGTCATTAAATAATGTCTAAAACATTATTTTTCAGTGAACAATTTCGTATTCATTCAATTCTTAATGTGAATTTTTGTGCACAAGTCCTGTCTAGTTGTGGATATTATTTCATTCATTCACTGAACATATTTACCATCCATACTCAAATAAATGTAAAGTAAAGCCATATTAACAATTTAATGGGGTTAAGCTCTGTTTGTTTTAAATCAGCACCTTGGACAGGGCATTCCTCAAGCATCATTCCTCTTGGGACATTCTGCAGTAAATGAAGTCTGAAGTACAATCAAATTCACACTTCTAGTATGACATAGTTTGTCTTAACATACTGTAGCGTATCACATTGAAGTCTAAGAATGTAGACGCTTCCTAGAATAGCTAAGCGCTTGCAAGTCAACGGTCCATACGTTCAGTGATTTAGCAAAAGTGTATTTGCTTTCTGAGTTATGGTGGGTTTGGGCAGCCAGCACCGTCACCCACCTTCTCTTTTCCATTACGTGTTATTCGAGTGAGTCGTCAGCGGGCTGTCAACACCCGCAGCCCCTGTAGTACACTGACCTGCCACGTAAGGAATGCAAATAAAAACAGCTGTAGGAACGGACGACTTTACATTATAAGTCACTTCATTATGGCAGGGGTTTATAGTTACATAGTATGTTTGGGGCATTTGTTTGGGAATGCTCAGTCAATAGACCAGGACGATAAATGGTGAATTCTTATGATGGTTAATAAAATCAAATTTTGAGATTCTGTACAAATTCACCATATGTTTTTGGGAGTTTCTCCATCATTGCGAGAGTGGAGTAGGTGGGGGGTTCAAGTGGGGATATGACAGCCGATTATGACAGGATCGAATTTATAATTGTCCAACACGGCCGTCCGCTCCCAGACTGCTGTCTTATTCAGTTACTTCATCTTTTGTGGTCAGCTAGCGAATATAATCTTGTTTCCTTCCACATAAAATGGAGCTGGAAAAAGCTGACCTGTGTTAACCTCATATACAGTTTATATAATCACTATCGAAACTTGCTGCTTGACCCCTTCTCTGCGCTTTATCTTTAAAACCTTGCGTAGTTGATGGCCTTTGAAGCCGACACAGTCTTTGGCATGCTTGCATCTTTAGAATTCATTGAGAAAATGTTTAGGAATAAAGAGCGTTTTGTCACTTACTGGTCAGCTTAACTTTACTAACTTTTGTGTACGGATAGCCACGTACAGTAATATCAACAAATGGCTGAAAAGTGCAGTGACGTTAAGCTTACATTAGTGACTGTAAACTGTAGATATGCAATCTGTCAGATTCATTGTTTCTGACTTTCCTTTGGTTTTGCATCGACCACTAGGGAGACAAAGGATCAATGGGCATTCCTGGAAGAATGGTGAGTGAATTTGTACTAAGCCCAAGTAGTCTGTACTGTATATAATAGTCATCAGTTCATAGTGGCATGCCATTGACATCATTTTTTAAAAACTTTTAGCTGTACTGTAAATGTATGGCAAGGTGACACTTTGGCACTGATTTATGCCAAACATATTAAAGTCACATTAAGCGAATAAGCACATCATATGAAATATTCAACATCAATGGATGTGTCATTTTCTAATTCATACTGACTGTTTAAGCACTCACTTCCATCCAATTTTTTATGTACCGTTTCGGCTTTTCAGCAGAGCTGTGTAATATAAACCAATAACTAAAGCTAATAAATGTTGGCCACCACTGTATAGAAAATAATTCCCACTTCATCACAGCCATTGCTGGTCAGAAAAATGTCTGCCTGTACAGTCTCAAATATTTCACGGCCCCCCGGTTGCATGCGAATAATATCTGAAGACCAGAGTTCTTTCGGGCTCCATTTAATGAGAAACACTTTCTAGTTATTACTCAGTGAATTTGTTTTGGCTGCTCAGTCATCTGAAAATGCTTTACTTGTTCACCTTTAAATAGAAAATAGACCGCAAGGAAGCACTTTTTCTTATCGGTTACACACTGCATGCTGAGAAGCTAAAATGTGCAGCCAAACCAATGAAAGAAATACTCTGGCTATATATCAAACAGCCACAGAGAGACAATACATGAACAAATACAAAATGAGAGAAACAGATATAAAACCCCAGACAATCCCCAGTCCAGTTGCAAGCTAATGCACCTCCTATTGTTTTGTAATATTTGTGCATTTACAGATATTTTTTAGATAAGTACAACATAATGCGTTGCAAAAGACATCAGAGTTTACCTAAATCCAGAAATATTGCTCCTGTTTGTTTAGTTAGAAATCGTATAGATGTCCCTCTGGAGAAACCCAGCTACTCTTCTCCTTTTTTCAGCAAGAAGCTGATAAAACCTCATTGTCCTCAAAGGGGACATTCCAAACTCTTGACCCTTATATAGTTGCATACTCTAAACTCAATGTCTAATGCTTTTTACTGAAAAACAATCCCTCCCTAAAAGCAGGTTAAACTCAAACCGCGAGCCCCACGCAGAGCATTCCATATTTCACCCGGCGTAAACCTACATTGTGCTCCTTTAGATTCTCACAGGAAGTGTTTTTTTCACTCGTCATGGCTTATCCTTCCCCCCTCAAACCTCCTCCACTGACCAGTCTGTCTGTGAGAAAAGTTAGCAGCCCCCTCATCTACTATCCATTACTCCCCACAGGACAACAATGTAACACTTCAGTGCTTCCGTGCCCCATGTAGCCTCCAATACCCCGCCTGACCTGCTTAAACCAGCCTAAGATGGTTTGATGGTCTTATCTGGTTTAGGCTGGTCCCCTGAAAAGGAGGAAAATGAAAACGGCCTGATCTAGTCTGAGTTGGTTTGCCGGTCTTCCAGTCAATTTGCTGGTTTGATGTGATTTTTTTAGGTTTCGATTTTTTACCCTTTATTTTCATTAGTGTGCTTTAGCTTTTAGACAGTGCTACCCTGTTGTAATAGTTGCATCTTAAATTATTTTCCTGCAATTATTGTCATTTATAAAATAAACTACCCCACTATTGACAAAACATGAAAAAATATATTGCATCTTCATATAGAAGAAAATAGTCTGGGGCCATTAAAGTTTTGTGAAAATGATTTAAAACTCAAACTTAACTTGCCAACTTAAAAAAGAAAAGTGTGAGAAACGAGTTAAATAAATCCCCTTTAAAGAACTGCTGTTGTAGCCATACCTATGCACCAAGGTTGCCAAGTGCCAAATTCACTCACAAATTAGGGTTACTTTTAAACTTTTCTGTGAGATAAAGGTGTGACAACATAATGCATACGTTAAATTTTACTTAAATAATTGTATTGCAATATTTTACTATAACTACTTTTCTATTTTACTCTGATATTTGGGCTAGGGTCATTGGGGAATTTTTAGTTATGTAGATCTGGCAACCCAGCTCTGCACTTGGAATTTTTGTCTGTTGCACCTTGCAACAAGCAAAGTAAAAATAGTTCACATTTTAGCTGCCTAAGATGGGAAACAACTGGCGAACCAGCTAAGCACCACCCTAGCTAGGATGGAGATTCATCTTGAACCAGTTATCTGGGAGTCCAGCTAGTCCAGCCTAACCAGCTAAGACCAGTTTGGCCATGCTGGGAAACTATTTAAACCAGCTCCAAGTCCTTTTCAGGCTGGTTTGAGCTTGCCCTATCATCAGGAACCCTTCATCCCCTCAATACACATCTCAACAACCTCCCCACATCACTGCTTTCCAACCTAAAATACTCTAAGACCTCAGTGTCTTCCATTCCCCAACCACCAAACAGCCTCACAGGCTGCTGCATGACTGTGTCCTCTCTAGAACCTCTCTAACACTGGTTCCTCTCTGTCTCTCTCCTCCTCACTGTGCATGTGACTGTGTCTGCTGTGACTGACCAGGGCATAAAGGGGAACTCTGGGGAGAAGGTAAGTGCAGGACATCGGCCTGCATGTGCAAAACTGAGACTCTTTCTCACTGTGGGTGGCTCTGTTAATGTGGGTGGGGGGTGACCCAGGCCAATCGGACACTGTGAGCAGGTATCATGATTTATATCAGGAATGCTTTACGATTTTTTTCGAAAAGCATCGGGGTCACAAAAGACGTTTCTCACAATGGTTAGATTACCTGTGTTTATTCTCAGTGCGGTAGATCTGTAAAAAGTACTCTAAGTTGGAGCTATTTAATTTAAGACTCCCCACTTTAGACAGAATATGTTTGGAATAGAGTAGCTTACGAAACCCTACCACGTCTGGACCTATCCAAAGACTCCGAAAACCTTCCAAAATTGTAATGAATATCGTTGCTGAGAACTCCTGTATGAATTTTGCTACATAAATTGTGCTTCTATTTGCTATGATTGAGCAGAATATACTGGATTCAGTCATTTAACTTCAAATCCTGTTGTGGCATTTGTGGTTTAAGCTGTTTTTAACCAGTCCCATTTGGCAGCTGCCTTTAGTGTTTGTACAAGCCAGCAGTTCTGCGGGTTTCCTTCATCAAACTGGAATGATATTAACTGTCTGAAGGAGAACATGCAATGTGAGGAGAAACATGTTTCCCATCCTTCACCACAACAGAAAACTAGTGAAACGTCCTCACTCGTACTGTATGTGCCAACAAAAGACTGCCGTTGAGGTTATGGAGAACTTGGAAGAGAAATAAATAGTTTGACCACCAGGTCGACAAGGAGAGAACCAGACGATATACGGCCTTGGAACAAGCCACCCGTTCCCCATCCAGAATAATCAATGGGCTTCCCTGATATTTCCCTAGACTAATTGTTACAAAGGTTTACTATTTTTAAGCACGGTCATGTTTCGCCTTCCAGCTAGGGGCGGTCATAACCTAACAACACATTTCAAGTGAGGAACTTCATTAGATACGAAAACAATCCCCTCTGGATAAACAGGCCAGCTAGCCCGCAAACTTACAGCTTTAACGTTCTTGAAATTCTGTCTGGTTTTCAGTGGTTGCGTTGGAAAACAAAGCCATCAGACAAGTCGATGATTGATTGGTTGAACTCGGCAAGAACTGCTAGCTTGAGACAAGGTATTCTTTAAAGAGAAGGATTAATTGCGGAGCGAAATTAAATCTGTTAAGATCGTATCTTTCGATAGTAAGTCAAATTCTTAAATATCACCCGGGTTGCAAGGCATGTTTTTTAAGAGCTAAACTTGCTCCAGCTTTGCTCGATTATATTTGGACTCTTTGTCCGACACCCATTCCTAGCTGCCAAATGCTTGTAACGCAAGCCTTTTCAAAGGGATATCTCTAGATCCTCAGTTGTCCTGTTGCACAGATCTCTTCAAGATTCTATGGGTAACCATAAACCTCAGGGGCAAAGCTTAGGAGTCCTTTCTTTTCCTTGTCTTATGTATCAACCGTGTACAACACCTCTCCATGACTATAATAAATATTCCTCAACCTCCTGCTAAAGCAGGCATTCAACCAGAAGAATTAAAGTTTGTCCACAATTTGATAGATGGCTGGGTCATCAAAGATGTCTTCGTGATAGAGTTTCACATGAGAGAGCTAATTAGGGAAAGTGCTAGAAACCTGAGAGCTTTCACGGGATTGTGGGTGCTTGGTACAGCGCTACAGACAGACCAACACGGTGCAAATCACCTAGTTTGCGCCACATAACCAGCCCGCCGGGCCATTTGCTGTTTGCTCAGCAGTGCTCCTTGACCCCTCTCCACGCTGTCAAGGCGAAAACTACAACCCTGAAATGAGAACCAAGTGTCGGTCTGCTGACATTTTACTTGTAGAACCCAAAACACAGCATATGCCTCAGAGGCACTTGCAGATCCTTCTAGACTGGTCTCTCTGTGAGGTGGATTAGAAAGAGTTATGTTAAACAGATGTTGCAGGCTGTTATTTTTTCTCTCTTGTCTTATTTTTTTGTATAAATACATTTTTGGTGCATTTGCTAGGTGAAGTATAGCATGGATATCAGTCTCTTCTGTCAGTTCTTCTTCTCACTATCTTTCTACCTCTCTGTCTGTCCATAGGGAGCACCAGGGGAGCCGGGTCTGTCTATCATTGGCCCAAGAGGACCTCCTGTAAGTGTTTGCTCTGTCACTAATAAAACTCTTCATCATCTCCTCCTGCTAATCTCAGATCTCCAGAGTAGAAAAGTGTTGCATTTGAATCCTTATGAAAGACTTCTTGGCAAGGGGGTCGTCTATTGTATTTCTGCACTCTCAGACCACCCCGAAGTGAACTCGATAAATATACGGTCTAAGAAAGATA